>NC_068994.1:35472363-35487363 GCF_001194135.2 Octopus bimaculoides | reverse complement strand
TATTTTATATTTATTATTTATTTGTTTGTTTAATTTAAAATTCATGTCTAACATAAAACAAAACAAATATTGTTTTTTCTCATTTTTGAAGAAAGCGTCAATCACAATGTTAACTTCTAGTTAATTTCATGGAATATCATGATCCAACTCTTCTGTGTTTATTCCCATTCTTTAATGTTCTTCAGTAAGCATAAACACATAAAAAAAAAAGAAAAATCCCTAAAAAAATAATTAGAATCCATATTCTTTCTTACATGTTACCCATCCTTCCATCAAAATTATTTAAACAAATTCCTCAGTTTCCTTTACTTCTGGAATGTTCTCCCCCCACACCTTTATTTATTTATTTATTTATTTATTGATCTATTTAGTTTTTTATAATTAAAAACTTATTGTTTTCTTTTACAATTTTAATGTTAACATAAAGTAATACAAATAAAGGGTTGTTTCCTTTCCAAAGGAGGCGCCAAGCACAAAATATCGACCTCTACTTGATCAAATGGCATACCATCATATAACACTAGGGAGTTTATACATGATTGCATAATCTGTTAGACATAGTAGCTAATCTCTCTCAAATCATTTATATTCAACCATCTTATAAAAGAATAAAAGAGAAATGAAAAAAAATGCATAGCCATCACTCACAACTTAGTATGACTTGGTACTAAGGGATATGTTCATTTTTCGCTCACAGATTTTTTAATTATCTTATTTTTAACTAAATAGTTTAAAACTTCGTATACTGGTGTAATTTCTCACACTGAGCATGGTTTACTTTCAATGTTTTTAACAAAATTTTGTATTTTAGAAGTTATTTCATGTTAAAGTTGTCACATTTGGGTAATTTTAACCAATCAACAACGTGTATTCAGTTGAAGAAGGCAACTGTTGTTTACGATAGTAATCGAAAAGCAACAACTCCTGAGTCATACCACTTTTCTTCCTTTGTAGTCAGCACCATGCACTCCTTACTCTTTCCCTCTCTACTGGCAGACAGCCACTTCTACACTATCCGCTACCAACCAGTGAGCGAACTTGTTGTCACTGCCACTACAATTACTGCTGTATCTCTAACTACATGTTGGGCAAATGAATAAATATATGTAAATATTTCTTCCTACTTGGTGTTGATTCTTCAATGTTTACTGGTTACTTCGACACTAGAACCAAAGAAAAAAAGGCATGTAATATGCAACACAGGCAGTAAACAAAAATAAAATAGAACAGAATGGTGACATTTAGTAGAGATGACCCGGAAGTTGTTGCTCTTTGATTACTATTGCAAATAGCAATAACTTTCTTCAACTGAATACACGTCGTTGATTGGTTAAAATTACCCAAATACGACAACTTTAACACGAAATAACTTTTAAAATACGAAATTTTGTCAAAAATGTTGTCCTCATCTGGTACTTATTTTGCCAACCATGAAGGGACGAACAGCAAAGTTGACCATGGCAGAATTTGATCTCAGAGTGTAAAAAGCAGGAAGGAATGATGCTTAGCATTTTGCTTGACATGCTAACATGTTTGTTTTCAATTTTAATTTTATATAGCATAAAATAAGTATATTTTGGTTGCTTTTATTTAAAAAAAAAAAAAAACTAAAAGTTTTGATTTAAGTTTTTACTTTATTTTGGAATAAAAACAAAGAAGTATTCACAGTATGTAAAATAGCTTGTTAAGAAATCTGAAAGAAAATCTTTAATTGAAAGTATTGGCAGAGAAACCTTTAAATCATTAAGGTCAACATTTAATTAGAATAAAATCTATCTATTTATCTATCTATACAGCACCCCATGAACCAACTTACCAATTTACTAATCTTGCTCCACATTCACCTCTTCACCCACCCAACAATCAATATGTTTGCCTGTTTGTTTGCCTGTTTCTCTCTCCCCCTCTCTCTTTTCCCCTTTCTGGTGTTTGGCTGTTCTTCTTTAACCTTAGGCCAACCCTCATGTAGCAAACTTTTGCTCAAACAATTTCCAGTTATGACCACCCTCTGTCAATTTAGGGATTTGTCTAGAATAACATTATCATTATCTAATGTGTCCTTTTATTTAAAATGAAAGGATATAAACTGAAAGAGATTTAACTGGTTGAGCAACTATGTAGAGCTCCTTCATGGCTTCAAAGATGCGGTTGTTGTAGTGATTTAACCCATTCACCCCTGATAGAGAAGACCTACGGTCAAATGCATTCAGATCAGACCATTTTTTCTTTTTATCTTTTTGCTGACAGAAAGTATCTAGGACTACATTATTAAATGTGTTCTTCATTTGTAAAGATAAAAGGTTGTGATACAAAGGAGTTTTGTATCAAGCAACTAAGTAGAGGCTATTTCTTTGCTTTCCCCATAAAAATGTGAATGCCTTCTCCCTAATGTTGACGGTTAAGCAAACAAAAGGACATTGAGTTAAAAAGTTTATTCTACAAACACACAACAATGACACCAGTAGCATATTTGAACTCTCAATTCCTATGACAATGAGTCTTGAGTTTTATCCACATGAGCATGTTGTCTCTATGTGAAACCAATACTACATAAGAAATATGTTGAAACATATGAAAATATTTTAGATAATGTGAAGACACACATATTTCCACAGCACTGAATGCACCCAACATTAATCTGGCACTATCCTTCATAAAGATTATAGACATACTTACATGCATGTGTACATATATATGTATATTTCTATATGAGTTTATATATACATATGTACATATATATATATATATATATATATATATATATATATATATATATATATATATATATATATATGTATGTATATATATACATATAATTGCGCACACACACACATACACACATGTACACACACACACTTGCATATATACATATGCATATATACACACATACACACAAACGCATATACTCATATATATATATTGTGTTTATGCAGGTGTCTATATGTACACATATGCACACGTGTATGTATGCATATATACATACATGCATACACACACACATATATATATGTGTATAGATGTACATACATATATATAATTATACGCATGCAATTATAAATATTCAATTATATACACACACACATATTTATCTATCTGTCTATCTATAAGTGTGTGTGTATACATATGCATATACATGCATACATACATACATATACATATATATATATATATATGTACATATAGACCTATATCCTGCTGCGAAGTATATTCAGAAGTAATGAAATATTTTCTTTCTTTAAATCTTTGCCAACTAAATCACCACGGCTGGTGGGGGATAAGCCAGTAATGATAGATGAATTAAAGATTAAAACTTACAACGAATAGAAGAATGGAAGCTTAAATAACTCCTCCCTATGTTGATAATATGGAGATTAATCCTCTGTATAAAATTGCACATCATTGCATGATTTATGTCAAAGAACACAGCTAACATGTGACAGCAAAACCTAAGAACTAATGATAAGGATCTGGTGACTCTTAGAAATGTGATGGATTCTTTTGTTCCTTTATTTGTTTCTGTTACTGGACTATAGCCATGCTGGTGCACAATTCTGAATGGTTTAGTCAATCAAATCAATGTGCACTTATTTTAAGTCTGGTACTTACTCTTTAGTTAAATTTGCTGAAATTCCAAGTTACAGGGTTGTAAACAAACAAACATCAATAGTCAAGGTATGTGAGACAAACATAAAGCATACGCACTCACACACACACAAATGTATACATACATGCCTACATACACACACACACATATATATATATACACACACACACATGCAAATACATACATATATATATATGCATATGAAACAGGCTTCTGTGCAGCTTCCATCAACCAATTTCACCCACAAAGTATCTATCGGTTTGGTGTTATAATAGAAGATGCTTGCACAAAATGCCACACAATGGGTCTGAACTTGAGGCCATGAAATTACAAATGTATAGTCTATTGTTTGAAATTCATGATCTGACATGTAATATTGATTCCAAGTTTTGGCACAAGGCCACCTCTTTCCAGGAGGGGATAAGTTAAATCAACCCCAGTGCTCAACTAGTACTTATTTTATCAACATAGAATGTATAAAAGGCAAAGTCGACCTTGGTGGAATTTAAGATGTATGTAATATTATTGGGTGACAAGCAGCAAGATGGATTAAGGCAGTGAAGAGTACAATTTTCCAGATAATCCTGTTTACATCTAAAATGTTTTATAGGAATATATGCAAAGTTTAGGTTAGTTAAAATATGTTTCTGACATATTTCAACTGCTAAAAAGCAAATTCACTGCAGTTACCCTAGAGAAAATTTTCTCAAATGGTAAAAAGGTGTAAAATCACCATATCTGTTCAGTGTCGCTATCTATCATGATTCCTAGACATCAATGTTACTAGATCCTTGGCTTTTATCAATCAGAAATACCTAAGAGAGGTAACTCTGAACAGATCTTATAAAGCTATAGCTTTACCTAAAATACAGACAACAATGTTGACTGATTTGCACCAGCAGACCACCAATCAATCTCAGTACTTAACTAGTAGTATAATTTATCAGCTCTGGAAAAATGTAAGTCAATATTAACCTTAGCTTTCTATAATAATTCTATTCACATCTAGGATGCTTTAAAGAAATATTAAATCTACCCTTGTATTTGATTGGTACTTTATTTTATGAACGCTGAGAGAGTGAAAGACAAAGTTAGTTTTAGTCTTCTATAATAATTCTTTTCACTTCTAAGATTCTTCGAAGAAATATTAAAGCTAACCCTGTATTTGACTGGTATTTCATTTTATGAACACCAGGAAGGTGAAAGTGGAAGTTAGTTCTAGTCTTCTGTTATAATTCTGTTAATATATCAGATGCTTTAAAGGAATTATAAATTTGTCCCAGTACTTGACTGCTACTTAATTTCATCAAATCCAGGAAGATGAAAGGCAAAGTCTTAATCTTCAGTTACAATTCTACTCACAGTTAGAATGCTTTATCTAAATATTAAATCTATCTCAGTACTTGAGTGATACTTTATTTTATCAACCCTGAAAGGATGAAAGGCAAAAGTTGACCTTGATGGGATTTGAACCCAGGATGTAAAGAGCCAGAAGAAATACCACAAAGTATTCTTTTCCAATATTAGAGCAATTCATGTTATCTCTCTATTTTTCTCTTTCTGAGCATGTATATGTATATGTGTGTGTGTGTGTGTGTGTGCATAGATAGATAGACAGACAGAAAGATAGATAGATAGAAAGAAAGAAAGAGAGAGAAAAGTAGATAGATATATAGATAAACAGACATACACATATATAGATGTGTGTGTGCCTGTGTGTGTGTGTGTGTGTGTGTGTGTGTGCCTGTGTGTGTATGTTTGTGTGTGTATCTCTATAAAACTGTTACGTGACCAAAGCCAATTTGCTCTTTGTTCAAAGTTTTGGGCTTTTTTTGTTCTTTTTGCTGTTTGTGATTCTCAGTCTGTGACACTATCATTAAAGAAACTGTATCAGCAACAACATTTCCAAAACTCTTCTTGCCTTATAACAAGAAGCAGTTATTCTCTACTTTTCAAGAAGCAATCCTTCCTTCTCTCACTCTCTCTCTCTCATTCTTTTTTCACTTATTTTTCTTCTTTGTTTATTTCTCTTCTACTTTTCTTTCTTATTTTTCTTTCTTTACTTATTTACGTTTGTTCATTATTTGTGTATGTCTGTGTGCGTTTGTGTGTGTGTGCGAAGCTAAATATAATTTTAGCTTTTAAATAGAGTCTTTTTCATCCATTCTTTGTTTCTTTCACAACATTACATACAAAATAGAAAGAAAAAGATTATAATTAGTGGAACCAGACACAAAATTTTATTGGAAGTAGTTCCCCATAGTCATGGAGATAAAACAAGTAGATTGGTGCAGTACACATCAATACCCACCAGCTGGACCTCTCCAGTCTATGAGGGAGTCACATTAAAGCCAGTGAGGAGTTGCCTTGGTGGTCATGCAATTTGCTAGAAATCATTTGCTGAATTTCCCTCAAACTACACCTCCTCTACCATCTTATACTAGGAAACATTGGATAATGTTATCCAAGGTACCTTAGTTCAGGTGAAATTGAGTATTGTCATGTTTAGAATGGCCTTTTATAACTGCACTGGCTGCTGTCATGGTTGACCTGAGACTAACCATCAATAACACTTTCGAACCAAATTGTAACTGTAACTTTAACCTATTTTCCATTGTAAGCTATAGTTAGTTAAGAGGTAACCCAGCAGAAGACTATATTCTTATTAATATTTTATATAGCAATCAGTGAACTAGCACTCTTGGTCACATATATCAAATGAACTAGTCAATGATTCATTGTATTTATTATGTGGTATGAGTAATAAGGGTGTCTCAGTAACTCAGTGCAAAATATTAATATTGCAAAAGCCTTTATTCAAAGTACACTGGTCCTCTTATTTTTAAGAAATATTTTTGGTAGACACTTGTGATTTCCCTAATGGTTACATCTATTATAAGAGAAGTAATCATTTCTTCATATTTAGTGGGATAAGAAATCTGAATTTGAAATGGAATATTTTTGTTGTTGTTGTAGTCATTCTAAAAATTGTGACAGTTTTTATTCAGTTTGTAATCTTTTATTTTTAATTTTTTTTCAGAGTTTCTGTATCAGCTTACCTAACAGTAATTTGAAAAGAGAAAAATGCTGGTGGTTGTATGGTTGTTCCTGTCGCTTGTGGATAGATCATTTGGCATTGACCATATTTATCATATAGAAGAAGATCAGATCCCTGGAACATTTGTTGGAAACATTGCAGTAGATACACAAACCCTGGGTATTGTACCATTCCAGGAGAAGAATCTTATTTGGTTTAGCACACTCCAGCAAGATGCAACAACTAGTTCACAACGGTTCAATGTATCAGAGTCTGGGAAACTTTACACAACCAAAACATTGGATGCTGAAGCACTCTGTAAATATAACACAGAGTGCTTCCAGATGGTGGATGTTGCAGTCCGTAATAAAGAGTCCTTTGTAAAAATTCTTGAAATAAAAATAATCATAGAAGATGTTAATGACAATCAACCTGAGTTTCCTGAGAAACAAATCAATTTACAATTCTCTGAAACTGATGGGAAAGGAACAGCAAAGTTTATTCCTAATGCCATTGACAAAGATGTAGGTGTTTTAAATTCAAAAATATCTTACCACTTAAAAAAAAATCTAAATGATCCATTTATCTTATCTGTTTCTAAGAAGGTTGATGGCACAGATAGTCTGGAGTTAATTTTACAAGAGAAGTTAAATCGGGAAACAAATGAACATTACAAGGAACAAATTATTGCCAGAGATGAAGGATTTCCTACAAAACAAGGATTTTTAGAAATTAATATTGCAATTACAGATGTCAATGATAACTTACCAGTATTTAGTCAAAATCTCTATAATGTTTCTGTTAATAATGGTTTTGATAAGTCTAGACCAATTATTACTTTGTCAGCTACTGATCTTGATTCAGGTGACAATGGAAAAATCTCATATTTGTTCAGTTCCAAAACATCAGCTTTAGCAAGAACTTTCTTTAGACTGGACAAAGAAACAGGCGATATTTATATAAAAAAAGACACCACATCAGGTTCTAAAAATATGTTTAAGCTATTCGTGAAAGCTACCGATGGTGGAAATCCACCTTCGAGTTCAACAGCAGTGGTGTTGGTTTATATAAACAACAACCAAAATAATGCTCCAGTTATTGACTTGAACTTTATTTCAAAATCAGCTGAAAACAAAGTCGCAATTTCTGAAGGTGTTAAAATAGGCAGCTTTATTGCTTTCATGAAAATCACAGATAATGACATTGGAGAAAATGGAAATGTTAGCTGCGACCTCAATAATAATAGATTTCAGCTCAAGAGTTTGGGTCTAAAGAAGTACAAAGTGGTTGTAATGAAACAAATTGACAAAGAGAAGAGCAACCATGTTGATTTGGTTGTTACTTGTGAGGATCATGGATCACCACCTTTGAAAACTGTTAGAGAGTTCTCAATTCAAGTGCTTGATGTCAATGATGTACAACCACATTTCACCAAAGATACATTCAAATTTCTTACTTATGAAAATGAAGAACCCAATTTCCCTGTGGGCTATATTAATGCAACAGACCCTGATTTAGGGCTTGGAGGTCAGTTGACTTACTCTTTGATTGGTCACAGCAAAGGTCTCCTTCTTCCATTTGAAATATCTGACTTTGGATTCATTTCAACAACTCAGCCACTGGACAGGGAACAGCAAGAAGTTTTTAATTTCAAAGTTTTAGTCAAAGACAATGGTATACCTTCACTCAACAGTACAGCAGTTGTTGTTGTTGAAGTTATGGATAAAAATGACAATGCACCGTATTTTACGTTTCCCAGTGTTAACCCATTCAATCTAGATGTCCATTACCATCCACAGAGTAAGAGTGACATCACAACATTAAGAGCCTCTGATAGAGACAGTCATGTTAATTCCTTCCTTAGGTATGAAATACATGGAGGTAATGACAAACAATTATTTAAGGTTAACCCTTATACAGGAGTTTTATCTTTCTCTCGGACAGTTTACCAAAATGATGCTGGACCATATAATTTAGAATTAGCTGTCAAAGACAGTGGTACTCCAGTTCTATCAGCAACAACTACACTCTTCTTGACACTAACTGTTAGCAATACAACAGCCAGAATGTACATCTCTGAAGACACAGAGTCAGATAATAGAATACATATTAACTTGATGATTATTATAGTAGTAGCAGCTGTGATAGTTTCTGTTGCCATTGTAGTTTCAGTGACTGTATGCATTGTAAGAAGAAATCATAACAGAGATATTCTATATACCGATGGAATAGACCAAAGCAGTAAATTTATAGGTGATAGAGGAGAGTCTGAATATATGTGTCAACAAATGACACCACAAAATGACGGACAAGTCATAATGGTGACACATCCAGGAATTCACCCTGCAACTGTCTTAAGGAGGGACCCTCATTCAGATAATACCTGGAAAAGTTCATCTTTACGGCATCAACAGCAGCAGCAGCAGCAGCAACAACATCCAGACATAGGTCAAGGAACTTATCAGGTATTTATCTTTAAAGACATTCTTAAAAATAATAATAATAATAATCATATTTATTATTATCCTTACACAATAAGAAGAATATGATACAATTTGTAAAAGAGACTGAATCAGCTTATTGAAGTGAATGTTGAATGTTGAAATATTGTTCAATCCGATAAACAGAGTCAATCTTTACTTATTACAAATTGTATCGTACTCTTCTTATTGTGTATTTTGCCTTCATGCTCATGCAGAGTTATGTCAATCTTCATAAATAATAATAATAATAATATTAATAATAATAATAATAATAATAATAATAATTATTATTATTATTATGAAGGAATTCGTTTCTTTTTAAGTTTTATAACACACCAATATTAATTTTTCAATTGCATGGCATGTCACCTGAATGCATCTTTAGATGCAAAAAAATTTGTTTTCCATTGACAACTCAGACTGATATTTGGGTGCAGCTTGTACAAATTAAACCTGACAAAACACAATAATAATAATAATAATAATAATAATGATTTCAAATTTTAGTGCAGACAGGGCCAGCAGTTTTTTTTTGAGTGGAGGAAATCGATTACATCAGTCCCAGACTGGAACTTATTTTATTAACCCAAAAAGGAAGAAAGACAAAGTTGACCTCAGTGAAGTCTGAGTTCAGAATATAAAGACAGACAAAATGCTACTAAGCATTTTTTCCAGTGTGCAAACAGTTTTCCCAGCCCACAACTTTAACAATAATAATCATATAAAGCAAAAACAAAACAAAAGAAGCAACTATGTAGTTTTGGCATCTGCTTGTCAAAACGAATATTCAAGTTATTTGAAGTTTCTGTTATAACCAGTAATGCTTTCTTTGTGTTCTTTTTTTTTCCATTATTTTTAAGCATCAGGTACATCTTTTTACAAAGGCATATGGCCTAATAATTAGGGTATTTGTGGGCTCAGTTCTTGGACAAAGCAGCATGTTGTTCTTGAGGAAGGTGCTTTATTAGATATTGCTCCATCTGTAATGAATACCAGCCAAGATGCTGGAGCAACTCTCTCTCTCTCTCTCTCTCGCACACACATCAGTTGTCACATCCTGGATGTTCCAATGAATTGAGAGTGAGGCAGAGAAGGTGCCTGTTATTGCTCTCAATCATAGAGGCACCTAAAACAATTAACCCCCAGGTTAAACCAAGAAGGAGACAGGTGGATAATATCCAATTTCAGTTGGTCATGCTTGGGAAATAGTAAAGTGCAATGATATTTTGCTTCTGGTAGGACCTTTGAAGAAGATACCTAAGGACTTTACCTGCACAACCTTCCCAGACAGAGTGGGCAGAAAAACTGGGTGGATGGATGGATAGATAGGCAGAATAAAAAGGCAGCACATATGTTTCCTTCTAGGGTCTTAAGAAGAAGAGAGGAAGGTATCCTCAAAAGAGAGACTTAGCCATTATGCCTGCATCAGAATGGACTTTTATTACCCTTCTTTTATGAGAATATGAGAAACATTACGAAAATGTTTCTTTATTATAATTCCTGACATGGCGGACAAGAAAGGAAAGGTATAACTACCTTTATTGGAGCTCATGATTAAACTAATTACCATATACAGCTTGCAGAGTCCCATTTTTCCCTGTCTATCATGAATAATTGCAGTATGAATATTCAAACTGATGCTTCAGCCAGTGTGCTAAATAAAACACACGTTCGACCCTGCAGCATTTGCACCAACTACATCAGGCCTGCATATTATACTTTTACTTTATGGCCAGATCTAACTTCTCACACATACCCTATAATGTCATTCTAAAAATAAGCATTCACATCACTGAAATCTTGAAGCTTTGGGATAATGCCGGATTGATTAAAAACAAATTGAATAAATATGCTTTGCATTACATTTGGCAGAGTAATCTGAATGCTTAAGAGTTAATATTTGATAGTTGCAGGTAATTTTCAATTTCAAAAATGTTAAAAATGATTTCTGTTATTATAATTATCATCATCATTATAATCATCAACATTGTCATTATCATATTCATTGTTGTTGTTTGCTGTAAATGGTCATGTTTCACAGAGTTTTATTTAGAAGACATTTTCTTCCAGAGGGAAAATGAAAAAAAATTATTTTACCATAAAGAACTTTGAAACATTTCAGCATCTTTCCCATTACTCTGAAATAGAAAACCAAGGATTGTCTTAGACTTTATTCTATTTTTTATCCTTTACTTCTTTCAGTCTTTGAACTGCAGCCAAGCTGGGGCATGCTATAAAGGCTTTAGTCAAACAACTCAACAGCAGAAGTTTTTAGAAGTCAATTACTTATTCTATTGATTTCTTTTGTTGAGCTGCTAGGTAATAGGGACATAAACAAACCAATAGCAGTTGCCAAGTGGTGGTGGTGAGCATATACACAACACAAGCATATAGATAAATACATATACTTATATATATATATATATATACTGATATATATCTATAAATACATCTATATATAATATATATATATAGGTATACATGCTCACACACACACACACGACGGGCTTCTTTCAGTTTCCATCAAGCAAATCTGCCCACAAGGCTTTGGTTAGTAAGTAGGGCTATAGTAGAAGATGCTCTAGATGCTATGCAGTAAGATTGAACTCAGAACTATGTAGTTGGGGACCAACATCTTTACCACACAACCATGCTTTTTGTGAACATCCATTTTGGTTTATTTATTTGTGGAACCCCACTCTGGTGTAGTGGAATGATGAGCTAACCACAAAGATGGAAACAGTGAATATGCTCCAGAGTTTTTTAAAAATCACATAAATGGATTTAAAGATAGATGGAAAAAGTGACAAAAAAAAACAAACAAACAGAAAGAAACATACTAATAGCATAGCTGCAAACAAAAACTGAGACATACGTGATACTAACAAAATCATTACTAACAACAACAGTAGCTCATCTTTTGCAAATATTGCAAACCAAAAGAAACTGTTTGTTGATGTTAGTTCCAGGGAGAAAAGAAAGGAGCAAGGAAGACTTCCTTATTCAAAATATTAATCAGTAAAAGCAAAGTGAAAGATGACATATTTAAAAAGGAAGGCTGTATGGTAAGTAGCTTGCTTACCAACCACATGGTTCTGGGTTCAGTCCCACTGTGTGGCACCTTGGGAAAATGTCTTCTACTATAGCCTCGGGCCGACAAAAGCCTTGTGAGTGGATTTGGTAGATGGAAACTGAAAGAAGCCCATTGTATATATATATATATATATATATATATGTGTTTATGTGTCTGTGTTTGTCCCCACAACATCGCTTGACAACCAATGCTGGTGTGTTTACATCCCCGTCACTTAGTGGTTTGGCAAGAGAGACCAATAGAATAAGTACTAGGCTTACAAAGAATAAGTCCTGGGGTCGATTTGGTCGACTAAAGGTGGTGCTCCAGCATAGCCACAGTCAAATGACTGAAACAAATAAAAGAAAGAAAGAAAGAAAGAATACTTTTGAACGAGAAGAGGAAGCTCTGGCTGATGAGTGAACTCTAGTCAATGGGCATGGTATATGGAAGTACACACTTAGTTTTTCAAATCAGAGCTGAAGCAAGGAGATAGTGTGAACTGGTGACTAATTGGGGGTAAGAAATACAAAGGTCACAGCTAGATATCCTGGTAATGACATTGAATCATGCTGGTCATTAGCTTTGTGATATAGTCAGGTGATGATACGGGGGTGGCCAAGAATGATATATGGTAAGATGGGGGTCAGTATTATAATCCAGGTCCTGATGACCACAGAAGACCATAAAATAATCCTGGATCTCCATCCCATTGAGTGAAGGACATGTTAATTAGGCTGTTGGGGCTGGGCTAAAGGTACAGTTTTTATATGTGTGAGAGTAAAGGGTCTTCTGTCCTAAAGAAGAAAAAAGAACAAGAGCAGCAGACAACAGTAAAAACAGCAATCCTAAGAGATGAAGGCCATGGATGCTGATATTGCCGTTTATAAAGCACTGCTAATTGCAGTTCCAAGTATAGCTCAAGTGGAAGGAAATGACACTGCCTCATCCTCAGTATCATCAGCATCCAGGGCTACTACTGTGATAGGACACTGAAAAGCTAAGTAGTTTTCTCTTTCAGCAGAGGAGTGATCAGAGGCTGCAAGCAGCAGTGTTCTACTACATTGTTGTGGCGGAAAACTGCAGGGGATAGTCAGAATCAACACCAAAAATCTAACATAAATGCTGAATCAGCACAAGAGAAAGTGTGGAATATTTTGTTGATTTTTACAGAGAAAACATAAAATTGAGAGGCTGTTGGTAAAATTAACACAGCAAGTCTACATATGACAAATGAACCAGTTCTCAGGGGTTACGAGAGACTTCACAGTTTCCTAAACTTTAAGATGCTCACAGATAAATTTGGAGGAGTCAGTTCACAGAAGGTGATCAGAGCAGGAGATGGTCAGAATCACAAAGATGTCTTAATCCTACTGAAGTGTGGTAGCTCCTTACCCTTTATATGGGATAGGCTGCCCTTATGTGAAAACATCTCATTTGCCACATTTTTAACCAGATTTGATATAGTGTATCACATTCCCTACACCCATCCTCCCATTTAAAATATGTATGTGTACATCCTCACCCACTTTGTAACTGTTTTTGTATAATACATTCTGTATTGCATATACAGACCCCTAAGGCCTAATCACTGTTATTATTATTATTATCATTATTATTAATAATGCTAATAATAAAAATAAAAACAACAACAATGTGCCATGGTGTTACTGTTTTGCATTTTGCCTCCACTTAATAATTACCAGCTAATGTATTCCTATCTTTATCTTTCAAAAAATGCTCGCTCTTAACAGCTGCAGCAGACAGGTGATTTCATTTTTCAGTTGTGTGTGCAATTTCCATAAAAGTGGCGACACTTTTTGGGGAAGAAATTGACACCATATTCCATTTTTTCATTCTTTTATTTTTCTAAAAAATTTTATTTCTTTATCTTATACTTTATATATTTATTGCTTTGTTTTGTTTCTTTCACAAGCATTAAAAATGTTGAGATTTGGAAGATAGCAATATCCATTTATAGCAGGCCAAATGTTAACAGTTTTCTTCAGTGTCCTGAACAACCAAATCCTTAATAATAATGATAATAATAATGACGACAACAACAACAACAACAATAATAATAATAATAATAATAATAATCAATTTGTGTAATGTATATATTTTTTCACTGTTTCATTTTGTTATTTCTCCTTTTACTTAAAATTTTCATTTTTTTGCATTTCAGTCTTTCTTTTTGACTGATTTAAATTTGAAATGGTAAAAAAAAAGAAGAAAAAAAATTTTAAATTGAAGAATGAAAATTGAAATAAAAATTGTATTAAAAGACCTGCTGTCACCACTTTAGTTTCACCACTTAAAGCTATGTCAGGAACAAAATATTGTTTTAGGGAATAAAATTGATATCTTTCAAAACAATTATTACAAAGCCAATACTTTCTTTTTTTTTTTTTTGGCTTTCTTTCAACTTTTTAAAGAGCAATTATTATAGTTGATTGAATATATTACTGATACCTATTCAAGCTAACACTGGGCCCTTAATTTGATGGTTATTTGCCTTGTTAGAAATAGCAACTAATTTCCCTCTAAATTATACTGCTGTTTAAGAGAAAGGACACATTAGATTATGTAATCCTAAATATACAATATCAGTAAAAAAAAAAGACAGGATGTATATGTATGTGTGTGAGTGTATATATATCTGTGTGTGTATGCATATATCTATATTTACCTACATATACATATGTGTATGCATATATATATCCAAGTATATACATATGTATATTTACATAAACATGTGTGTGTGTCTCTCTCTCTCTCTCTCTCTCTCTCTCTCTCTATATAT
>NC_068994.1:35443699-35471745 GCF_001194135.2 Octopus bimaculoides | reverse complement strand
ATATATACATATATACATACATACGTGCGTGTGTGTGTGTGTGCACTTCATTGTATTTTTCCCATCCACCACTTGACAACTGGTGTTGGTGTTTACATTCCCATAACACTAGCGGTTTGGCAAAAAAGACCAATAGAATAAGTTCTGGTGTCAATTTCTTCAGCTAAACTCTTCAAGGTGATGCCTAAGCATAGCTACAGTCCAATGAGTGTAACAAGTTAAATATAAAAGATGAATAGATAAGTAAATATGAATAAGGTGCCAAAAATAGATAGCTGTCTTGTTATGAGTACAGCTCCATTTTAGGGATTAATATTGATTTCTAATTTGGGCACAAGGCTAGTAGTCTGGGGGTGGGGAGAAGATAAGTCGATTACATCGACCCTAGTGCTCAGCTGGTTTTTATTTTATTGACTTCAAAATGATGAAAGCAAAGTCAACATTGGCAGAATTTGAACTCAGGATGTAAAGGACGAAATGCTGCTAATCGTTTTGCTGGCTTGCTAATAGTTCTGTCTATTCACCATCTTATTTTGGGGGTTAATACTGATTATTTCTTCTGTATGTAGAATGATACAGATTTCTACAAGGCATAGCTGTGTAGTTAAGAAGCTTGATTGCAACTACATGATTTCAGGTTCAGTCCCACCATGTGACATGTTGACCAAGTGTCTTCTTCTGTAACTCTGGATCAATCAATATCTTGTGACTGAATCTGGTAGATGGAAACTGTGTGGAAGCCCATTATATATATAAATATATCTGCATGTTTACATGTTTGTGTTGTTTTGTTTGCCCCCTGTAACTTAGTCGTTCGGTAGTGTAAGTACAAGACCTGAAAAGAAAAATAAGTTCTGGGTTCAATTTGCTCAACTAAACGCTTCAAGACAGTATCCCAGCATGGCTGCAATCCAGTGACTGAAACAAGTAAAAAGATAAAAAAAGAAAGATATATAGGGTAAGAAGATTTAATGTGAATTTAAGAATCTTGAATCACATAGTTTAGCCTTTTAGTATTTAGATTATTCTATTCTGTCAAAGGTAAGGCATATTTATTCACATTGTTATGAATTAACCACGCATTGTGTTGTAGCTTCAAAATTCTTATGATCTGATAGTTTATTTTTAGAATGACATTGTAGGGTAGGTATGAGAGGCTGGATCTGGACAGTTTGAACATGAAACAGGAAGAATATTTCAGTCAGATATGGCTGGTTTAAATGCTAAAAAACTATAGTCATAGGTTTCTTGGGGTTGGATATCAATGTGTGGCATTTTGAGTTAGTGGCTTTAACCATAACCTCAGGTTGATCAATACCTCATGTATGAAATTTGGTAAGAAGAAACAGTGCAGAAGCCATTATTGTCATCATCATCGCTGTCATTGTTGCCATTGTCATCATCATCATTAATATCATTATTTTACATGTTTTGAAGGCAGTGAGCTGGAAGAAATGTTAACATGCTGAGCGAAATGCTTAGTGGTATTTCATTTGTCTTTACATTCTGAGTTCAAATTCTGCCTTTGACTTTGCCTTTCATCCTTTCAGGATCGATAAATTAAGTACCAGTTGTGTACTGGGTACTGGGGTTGATCTAATTGTCTGGCCACCTCTCCAAAAATTTCAGGCTTTTTGCCTAGAGTAGAAAAGAAAAGATTATTTGACATGTTTTGGTTTTATTTCTGTGTTTTTACTCCACAGTGGAATGGGTTGGACAAGTCTTAGCATCTCATTACATATTGTGGTTCTTCATAATCTGACACATACAGGAACAACAACAATAACCAAAATACTGCCTGTCTTTTATATTGTGATACATTTTGGTTTTACAGCTGACTACCCTTCTTATCACTAATCTATTTACAGCATGGACTATGCATATTTTACTGTACCACCAGCATGAGAGAAGTAGCATCAGGACTAATGAATTCCCCTTACTCTATATCAGTTTTTATTTAAGTTATCACTCTCCTTGATGGGCTACCTGCGTCGTGGACTTGTAGTGTTCATATTCTATCCCACTTATGATATAATATAAATTTCTTACAGTGTGTTTTTATTTGAGTCAATGGATTGCCTGTGCTGAAACTCATGGCATCCACATTTTCTTTTACTTGCAATATAATATATAAATATCTTACTTCAGCAGAAAGAGAGAAAAATGTTATAGAAGAATATAATGAAATGAACTGATGCTAATATGTTACCCAAGAGCCATCAATAGTACAAGAGATATAAATTAACTTCAACTTGGAATTGAGAGTTGCATCATGAATTGAGTGTGGAGAAAGGGGATTACTTCTTGCTTTAATGCACTTGCCATATTTTTGAAGAGACTAATGCCAACACCATTAAAGAAAAGTACATCTCACTCTTTCTCTGATCCTGGAAGGTATGGTTGGATTAGAAGCAACAAAAGTTCGTTGCCACAGATTACACCAAACTGAGCTGGCATAATGAACTGTGTTGGAATATATTTAAATGAGGATGGTCTTAACACAAAAAAAAAAATAAAATTAAAATGAAGCCATGGATGTAAAAAACATATATAAAAAAGTAGATTAGAATCACAGAGCTTTTATTAGAATTAAATGCAAAAATGGTTTGAGGGATAACTTGACAATTTTCAGGATACCATAAAAAATTTCCATGCAATATACTCTCATTTTTACCATATTTTTAAATAAATGTGTTCCTCACTAATAGCATTCATGCTTTTTAAATTTTCTTTTAAATTCCACTCTACTGTCTGTCTCAAATAATTTATTCTGTCACCCACCAACATACTTAAATCAATGTTCATTATTTTATTCACTTTTTGAAAATTTGTTGAAAGATTTTGCTTTGAGGGACATCTTTTTAAAACTATCAGTATATGTCATAATGGTATTTCACCAAGTAATCAATATTTTATTTATCACATGCAGTTGCGATGAATAGAGCCAATTGCTGGAGTTTTCGTAATCCTTTCTGTCACTCTTAGGATTAATTCCTCTAAAACTTCAATATATGAGGCTGAGAAAATCAGGTGTTGCACTATTCATTCTTTTCCAAGAACAATATTGAAGTAATTGCAGAGAAATAGCTCCAACTAGCTGGTATCAAAAATAAGTCATCAAATCACACTAGGTGAAAGCAGACCTTTAATTTACAGTAGGAATATCTCTCATCTCATCTTTACCCACTCATTCCTGGGAGGGTTAGGGGGCAGCGTCCTCAATAGTATGAATATGAAAAAATACCAATGTAAATAGTTTTTTTTCTGAGAAAATATATTTCAGTTTATGATTACATATTGTTAATAACTATGAATCTTTTTCTTTTTTCTTCCTTTAACAAAGGCAGCCATTATTTTCTTACCAATTTTAGCAGGATGTAAGAATTAATAAAGTGCTGTCCCCATTTAGTTTGGCATCCAATTCCTACCAACTTTGTCTTTTTCATAATTTCAGGATCACAGGAATTGAATAAGTATTATTATTATTTGTAATTGTTCATGCAAGTTAGCAGAATTGTTAGTGCATTGGACAATATGCTCAGTGGTATTTCTTTCAGATCTTCCATGTGCATTAAAGAAAGAAGTAATTCCATGCAGTGGGACAGAACCAGGGACCATATAAGTTGAGAATCATACTTCTTACCACAAAGCTACAACTGTGCCTATCTGCAGGAAAGTTAGGATACTATTATCCAATGTGTCTTTTCTAAGACAGTAGGAAATAATTTAAGTGAGTATGATTTCTAGCAGGCCAAGTAGTTATGTATAAGTTCCCTCATTGGGACATGCAGATTTCAGTCAAACTGTGGGTTAACTAAAGCCAGGGTCTACTCACTCGTGGATAAGTTATAATCATACATCAATGTCAGAAATCATTCATAATCATTGTTTCAAGGTGCAAAATACTTTTTGACTAGATGATTAAGTCCCTGTATTTCAAAGATAGGAAATTGTAATGTTTATGCTTTTAGTCACAGGCATGGCTATATGGTTAAGAAATACCCTTTCTGACCACAGGGTTTTGAGTTCAGTCACAATTTGTGGTATCTTTGACAAGTGTCTTCCACAATAGCTTCAGACTAACCAAAGCTTGGGAGTTGAATTGGAAGTAGTGTGTATGTGTATGTGTGTGTGCACACATGCGTGCATGCTGACGTTTCCTTTTCTTGACATCATGGAATAATTATAAATGAGCATTGTCATCATGCAAGTGGAATTCCTTGTTTCCAGTCTGCCATCAAAATATGTCCAGCTATGGGGAAATATCACCTTTGTTTTAAGCAGGCATGAGTTGAGAACAGGAAGGCATCTGGCTATAGAAAGTAGTTCCAACTCATGCAAGCATGGAAAAGTAAATGGTGGTGATGATAACGATGACAGCAACAATGCTTCTGCTGCCACTGCTCTTCTCTGGAGAATTAATGGCACACAAAGAGAGAAATGTCCTCAACCATGAACAGAAATTCTGTTGAGGTTACATCTTGTTAAAAGAAAGAAGAACATACAGAACTGCATTTGGTGGTGCAGAGAACTAACATTGTGTAACAAAATTTTTATTTTTTTTGTCTTTCATAAGTAAGTGTTATTTTTTATTTGCTTCTATCCAGAATCGAAGGAAATCACTACTATTCCCTTCAAACTTTGCTTTTGTGACCTGGACATCAATGTTTTGAAACTGACCTACTTTCCATTACATTTCAGACAGATTCAGCACTTAATTGCTGACGCAGAAATATTGTTATATCAAATATTCTGCTCAATTCCACAAATTTGCTTGACCTTAACCACTTGAGCATGTCCCTTAGTGGCTGACAATATGTGCATCTCTGATCATGAGCAGGAGTAGTGACGGAGCATCATAGCCATGCATTGAGAAAGATTCTTTGGGTGTTTGAATAATTCACCCCTGGAAACATGATTGTTTCATTCATCATCCTTAAACAACCCTTCTTCAGGTGTCTTTTGAATAGGATGGGCTCCTCAACCCAAAGATAATTCTAATTGGGTCCCACCCACAAGGACATGCACTGTTTATCTTAATATGAGATCACCATGTTGTGCACATATGGCTGTGATGCATGTGCCTGGTGTACCCTTATCAGACAGATAGTCCTGATGGGTATATTGGGCTTCATATATTTGTACAGTCTCACTTTGATGGCATACACTGCTCTCTCAATAATGATAATAACAACAATGTTAATAATAATAAATGCCAAAAGTGGGATTTTCCAGGGAGACTCGCTGTCCCTTTTAATATTTGTCTTATGTTTGATCACCCTCAGTTTAGTATTAAGGAAGGCAAAGATAGGGCATCAATTAATAAATAGTAAGGAAAAACAAACCATTTGCTCTACATGAATGATCTGAAGCTTTTTAGGAAGAATGAAAAAGAGATAGATCTTTTAATAGAGACAGTAAGACTCTTTAGCAAAGATATAGGCATGGAATTTGGCATAGATAAGTGTGCAATATTAGTCATGAGAAGGGGACAGGTAGTCAACAATGAAGGCATTCAGTTACCAGATGGCCAGACATTAAAATCATTGAAAGGAGGAGAGAGTTATAAGTATCTAGGAGTATTAGAATCTGACAAGATACTAACAACAGAAATGAAAACAAAAATTTAGAAGGAGTACATTAGAAGGGTGAGGAAACTAATGAAGTCAAAGCTAAATGGTCCAAATCTAGTGAAGGCTGTAAATACTTGGGGAGTATCATTACTTAGATACTCAGCAGCTTTTGTAGATTGGACAAAAACTGAATTAGCAAAGCTAGACTAAAGAACTAGGAAGGAATTCAATATAAATGGAGGACTAGCAAGATTATACCTACCTAGAAAGGAAGGCAGAAGAGGGTTAATATCAATAAAAGACTGCATGGAGTTAGCTAGAATAGATATAAACTCCGAAGTAGGTACAAGTGAAGAAAGTTCATTAAAAGCTGCTAAAGTCACAGCAAGACATAGGAACCCTCAACAAAGTTAAAATCTAGAAAAGAGAACAGAAATTATCTGACTGGTAGGAGAAGGAGTTGCATGGTAGATTCTCAAAGATAGTTGCAGCAAATAGTAGTAGTGAGAGATGGTTATGGTTGCTGAAAGGAAAGTTCTATTACTCTGTCAGACTGACAGAGTAATAGAAGCTAGAAGGCCTGATTTGGTAGTCGTAGAAAAAGAGAATAGAAAGTGCCAGATAATTGACTTTATAGTCCCAAATGATGAAGAAATAGCAAAGTACCAGGACCTAGCTATTGAATTATAGAGACTGTGGAAAATTCGAGTAAAATGTATCCCAGTAGTTCTAGGTGCATTGGGAACTATCCCTAAAGATCTGAATGAATGGATAGAGGAAATAAGCATAAAACCCAGTTTAGTACAACTCCAGAAAACAGTGATATTAGGGATAGCTAGGATACTTAGGAAGGTTCTTGGCATCTAAGGCTACTTGTTGTAGCCCAATGTTAGGATTCTTTTCTTCTCCAACAGTCTAATCTTTTGAGTGTATATGAAAATAATAATAATTATAGTTTCAAATTTTGTCACAAGGCCAGCAAGATAGGGGAGAGGGCAAGTTAGTTACATCAACTCCAATGTTCAACCGGTACATATTTTATTGACCCTAAAAGGTGTGTGCTGCTCTCTTACTCAATTATAATGGTATATTTTTTAATGGCCTCAAGAGCAATGAAAAAAAAAAATTTTTCAGGACAAAACAAAGACAAAGAGCAAAGGAGATTTACATATAGATTTAAATATACATGTGCAAAAAACACAACAATACGAATTAACAAGAAAATTGAAAATAAAATTTCCCAAAACTGGTAGAGTACCACTCTGGGACAACCAAAGAATCCTGTCAATAAAAATATGTACTGCAACAATATTTGTAGTTATTTTAAATCCTATCTCTACTATCTATCTCAATGTATTCTGTTATTCACCAGCTAACTTAATTTGGTGCTTATTATTATGGTTGGTTTCTTTACATTCATTTTCTTTTATCTTTTTTATAAAATTTTAAAAAAAGATTTTGCTTTCGTAGACAACTTTTTAAAAATATCCGAGTATGTCATAATGGTATTTCACCAAGTAATCAATATTTTATTTATCCCATGCAATTTCAATGAATAGAACCAATTGCTGAAGTTTTCATAATCATTTCTGTCAATCACTGCTAGGATTAATTCCTCCAGACTTCAACATATGAGAATGAGAAAAACAGGTGTTGCAACTGACATCTTTTTCTAAGAGCTTTATTTGTTCATTTGACATCCATTTTATCATGCCTGCATAGGTTGATCAGAAATGCATCTGAGACAGGCTTTTATACAAGATCAAGGCATCACACACACATGCTCAATAGGCTGAAACAACTTCGACATCACTGTCAAAAATATTCTTTTGTTTAAGAATAATTAATTTAGTACTCATCAAAAGTATAGAGTCACCCCTCAGATTAAATGCAAAATTGTTTTTATTATAATTAAACCTAAAAACAAATAACACACACACACATATATATATATATATATATATACTTATATATATATATATATATATATACTTATATATATATATATATATATATATATATATATATATCTTACTAATTTAGAGATGAACCACCACTCTACAACTCAGAACCCGTCCAAATCCATGTTGTGAGGCATATACCATCTTAATATACCTAAGATTTAAATCTAAAAATTTTAATTAAATAATATATTACATAAATAAATCATAGAAATATTAATTTTAAAAAATTTAAAAGTTAAAATTATAAATTGGACAGTAAAAATTACCACGATAATATACACTATAGAAGTATAGATGTAAACCGTTAGTGCTAGTATATAGACTCCGTGCATTTCATTGCTGAAATAGGACTATATAAAATCATAAGCAAATTCTATCAGAGTTCATTAGAACGGGGAAATGATTTTACTCCCAAAATCAGTCACTCTTCAGCTCAAATCTCTAAGAAAATACCTAAAATCATTCAAGGAATAAACATAAACATGAGAAATAAATATATATATACAAAGAGACAAAATCTGTAAACTGATCCCTACATTAACGGTTATTAATATAATTATTAAGAGTTACAATCTAAAAATATTGAAAAAGAGTATTATAGTAAACAAGGTTAAAACATTATGGAATAAGTAGATAATAGT
The DNA here is from genome assembly GCF_001194135.2 of Octopus bimaculoides. Taxonomy (NCBI): domain Eukaryota; kingdom Metazoa; phylum Mollusca; class Cephalopoda; order Octopoda; family Octopodidae; genus Octopus; species Octopus bimaculoides. The sequence continues at coordinate 35,463,567 of NC_068994.1, read as the reverse complement.
AAAAAAACGTGTTAGTGTATGAAGTTACTAAAAGATGGATGTCAATACTGTTTATAAAATTAAAATTAAAATAAGAAAACATGACTTACCTGCCGGTGAGTAACTGTGGACTGAATCAAAATGGCTGTTATAGAATTTATACTAAAAGGTCACGTGATAAATATGACGTCTATTACCCAGAAGTACATGCGTATTATAATTTCTAAAATAATAACGAAAATATCGAAAAATAAAATCTACCTAAAATAAAAAGATTCTTGAGGATTAAAATTAGAAAAATACTTAAACTTGCAAATTAACGCAGAGTAATAACTATATACATACGAAAATTCTACATTACGTAAATAATGCTATGAACATTAATACTGAAAAGTCAGGTGATAAACATGGTGTCCATTACCAGAGCTAAATACGTATTATAATTACTAAAATAGTGATGTTGAAGGATCATGACTGTAGTGAAAATGATAACACAAAATACTACCTACATTGGATCGACTTGCAATAAAATTAAATCCCGGGTGGCGCAACATATGAATTCTTTTAAGAATAGAAATTTAATGAACTCTATGGGCCTTAGTAAATCCATTTGGAAACTTAAATAAAAAAGAATAGGATACGAGTTAAAATGGGAAATAGTTTGCAAGGTTAAATCATATAGGATAGGGAATAAATTCTGCTTATTATGTACTAACGAATTCAAAGAGATATTATTATCTAATAAAAAATAACTCCCACGATGAACGTAATATTAAATGCAGACATAAATTAAATTACTTATATAATAAGTTTAGATAACTAACTTATTTATTTAAACCTAGGATTAGTTACCAACTTATAGTTATGATCAGTAGCGTAAGATACAACAAATTAGCTTTAGAATACACTTTAATCATCACAATATTATACAAATTGGAACATATAACTACCTTTACCTTAAGTATTCATCGATAACATGAGCAGTCTTTTACACTGTTTCATAACATTTTTTAAGTAATACATAACTTTCGTATTTGGTATAGTTATTATTCTGTGTAAATCTGTGAGTTTTAAGTATTTTAGTATTTTATTAATCTTCAATAAACTTTTTATTTTAGGTAGGTTTTTCTTTTTCGATATTTTCGTTATTATTTTAGTATTTCCCCGTTCTAATGAACTCTGATAGAATATGCTTATGATTTTATATAGTCCTATTCCAGCAATGAAACGCGCGTAGTCTATATACTAGCACTAACTTTTAAATCTATACTTCAATACTGTATATTATCATGGTAATTTTTACTGTCCAATTTATAATTTTAACTTTTAAATTTTTTAAAATTAATATTTCTATGATTTATTTATGTAATATATTATTTAATTAAAATTTTTAGATTTAAATCTTAGGTATATTAAGATGGTATATGCCTCACAGCATGGATTTGGATGGGTTCTGAGTTGACTGAGTTGTAGAGTGGTGGTTCGTCTCTAAATTAGTAATATACATATATATTATATATTATGAAACCCGGTGTAATAATATACCGATTTTTGCCTGTAAAGTTAAAATAATTTTTTTATTCCTTAATATATATATATATATATATATATATGACAAATATCTAAGAATGGGGTCAACATGTGATACTATACAAGGAGGAGCTTGTGCTCCACTGACATAACTCTCAGGACCACTGAGGCACACAGCCCACCATACCAACACAAAATAGACTAGACCTTTTAGTATATATATATAGAGAGAGATAGATAGATAGATAGATAGATAGATAGATAGATAGATAGATAAAGACAATATTTATTTGGTCATTCATTTAGCATCTATTTTTCCATGCTGTCATGAATTGGAGAGGAGTTTTGAGGCAGGATTTTTACAACCAAGATGCTTCTCCTGTGATCAAACCTTACCTGCTTTATCAGGTAGAGTATTTTTTAAAAGTGTAGTGGAAGAAGTCATAGTACCAACTAGAAATTTCAGCAGCACCAAGTAAACTATTAACAATATGTGCAAACACAATCATGCATTTATACATACAGGCACATATACAGACACACATACAAGGACACACATACACACACACATATGATGGACTTTATATTGTGTCTGTCTACAAAATTCACTTATAAAGTAGTGATGATGATGATGACGAGGATGCTGATGATGCCATTGCTGCTGCTGACATCATAGTTATCAGTGATATTGAAGACAGTGACCATGATGACGAAGATGACAATGATGATGAAAATGAGGATGATGATGACGATGATGAGGAGGATTTATTAATAAAGTGTTCTCATTGTAACATATGGTATTTATTTTATAAAAAGATGTCCAAATGTAACTGATAATGTTTAGCATAAATATTTTTTATAACTGAATTTAGGTCTTTGAGGTATGTGTGAGTCTCTGTGTGTCTGTGTGAGTCAAATCTATTTATTAGAGGAAGGTATGCCTACATATCGGGTGTATGCTACAAATACAATTAAATCTATATATTTCAATATATACAAACATCACATTATGTCATTTAAAAGTTCAACCAGGCCTGCGTCCATATGCAATGTAAACACCAATAGATTAATTTACTCACCATACCATATTAATTTCTCCCTTGGGCAAACAAATCAATATTTTTATGCAGAAAAAGGTTATTGTAATTGATAAAATTAACCTCAGTATTTTGCTGGCTTTTCATATGTCAATGTCTGAACTGATGTAATACAAAGTCAACTCTCAGTGGAATTTGAACTCAAAATGATAGATTTAATTTAATACTTTATCATATCTATTCATATGTTCTGTGATATCTTCCAACTAACAGCTCTCTGTACTCTGCTTCAATATAGATTTCTTACATTGTCATAAAGTTAAAAGAGATATAGTCAATCAATTCTAGTCACAGAATGTACTTGATATTTATTTTATTAATGCCAGAGGGATGAAAGACAAAGGTTGAACCTGGCAAAATTTTGAACTTGGAAAGATGTATCTGAATGTGTTTAAATGCTGTTGGGCATTTCATAAGTAATCTATTCTTCCTGTGAACTCACTGACCTTTGTGCTCATTGCTAATATTAATCACCAAGCTATGAAACACTCCACAGAGCAGATGAACCAATTAACAATATCTATATATGAAATTATTTCTTGCCTTGCTCTTGGGGTTACAACATCAAAGTTATTTTAGGGCAAGGCCTGAAATGATTTTGCTATGTACATTTAATCGCAAAGTTTCTCAATTTATTTATTGATATTGTGCATGGCTTGTGAAAACTACAGGCAAGTCTTAAGTTTGTGTCTAGAATGATATAAAGTGAACAGGGTCTCGTAATAAAATATTTGAAAATTCAACTAAGGACATCTTACAATACTTGGTTGACTCAATCAGCTTTATCATGCTTCAAAAAAATTAATAGAGTAAAGAACCTTGTTATTAGTCAAGCAGTGACAAATTCCATTAAAATTCAATAGTAGATTGGATTTTTCCAACTTCCCCTCACAAATCTACATTGTGTCTAGAAGAGAGAGAAAAAATTAATTAATTCTCTACATTTGATTATTGTCGTTATCTTGTATATTTTTTTTCATAGATGTGCTTTCAAGACACTGCTGTGACATCTGGTGCAGGTAAAAAAGAAAAACATCTGAATGAATCTTCAACAATATCATCTCGTTCAGATGACTGTGGTCCTAGCATTAACAGTGAAGGTGGAAACAACGGGCTTTATGAAACACTAGCTGGTAAGTTCAAAGATTACAACCTATCTGTGGCATGCAATGCATTCAAATGGTTTTGCTCTGATGGAATCTTTGAACTATGTACAAACAAGGCACTATTAAAATTGGTTGAAGTAAAAAGGGGAATTCTCTATCCCTATAGGCTACATTTTTATTTGAGAAACAGAATTAGAAGCTCCCCCGTAGATTATTTGCTGGTTGAGTCAAACCTGGTTAGTGAAGGTCAGCTAAACATGTTGGAAGTCTAAAATAATTGCAGCACACAGTATGATATTTTTAGAGTGAAATACTTATGTTTGAAAGATCTAAGGAATACAAGATTTTTTTTTTCTTCTTTATGTTTGTATTTTCATCTCAGCAAAACATTTTATCTTATCAAGAAGACCTAATGGAGGGAATATTATTTCAAACCAGAATCCAGTAGTTTGATAGTAACAAAGCTTAGCATTATGGTATTATTGTAGTCTATTTTATTACACTGACTCTTATTAATTTCCTCATTGTCATCATCATCAGTATTATTATTATTATTAACAATGACTACTACTACTAATAATAATAATGATAATAATAATAATAATAATAATAATGATTTCATTTGTTTTCCACAAGGGTGAAGGATGAGGGGGACAATACAAAGACAAAGTGTAGGGGTTTGCATATAATGAAATGGTAAAAAAAAAGGGTAAAAAAGAAAAGAATTAAGTATACACGGTATACCTTGAAAAAGAAGGGATATATGCATAGCATACAAAGGTTAAAAAAAGTGACAGTAGATAATAATGATAATCCTTTCTAATACAGGCCTGAAATCTTTGAAGAAGAGGCTAGTTAATTACATTGATTCAATTTGACTGGTACTTATTTTATTGATCCCAAAAGAATGACAGGCAAAGTTGACCCCCAGCAGTGGATGAAAAGCTGGTAGCATGCTAATGATTCTGCCAGCCCACAGCCTTAAAAATGATAATAATAATAATCAGCGTTTAATGTCTGCCTTCCATGCTAGCATGGGTTGGACGATTTGACTGAGGACTGGTGAACCAGATGGCTGCACCAGGCTCCAATCTGATCTGGCAGAGTTTCTACAGCTAGATGCCCTTCATAATGCCAACTGCTCCGAGAGTGTAGTGGCTGCTTTTATGTGCCACCGGCACGAGAGCCAGACAGACAGTAATAAAAATAATAATAATGATGGTTTCAAATTTTTGCCACAAGGGCAGCAAATTCAGGGGAGGGGATGAGTCAATTACATCAACCCCAGTTTTCAACTGGTACTTATTTTTATTGACCCTGAAAGGATAAAAGGCAAAGTTGTCTTTGGCAAAATTTGAACTCAGAATGTAGTGATAGGCGAAATATCACCAAGCATTTCCTCTAGCACGTTAATGGTTCTGCCAGCTTACCACCTAAATAATAATAATAATAATAATAATAATAATAATAATAATAATGATGATGATGATGATAAAAAGTTAATCTATTACTATTCCATCATCATTATGATGACAATGACGACCACCACCACCACTGTCATCATTATCATTGTCATCATCATTACAATTATTAATAAATTACTGTATTTAGTTTTATAATGATTTTAAATAATAATGATGATGATGATGATTTCTTCTTTTGGCTACAATACCTATCTCCACTATCACCAACAACACATAAAAGTAAAAGAAAAAAAATTATTGAATTACTGAACAAGAATAAATTTTACGTCTTAACTCTTAGTTCAATGTGTCTCTATTTATTTATATATAAAGCTAGCTGATCTTTTTTCTAAACCATAAAAATCCACATGAATGGCGCTTATCTCTGGTTTCATGGGAAACACACCTTCTCCCTTACATACAGACACTGGATAGGATGAATGTTAATTCCATTGCAAAAAAAATTCAAGTAACTTCCCAAACTTCTTCATCCCACACCAAAAATATATATGTATACATAAAAAAAAATTATGGAAGAACTAAGATGTTCTTCATGTTGAGAGTGTACTTTAATAGATATGATCATAAGGTGAAGCTGGATGACAAATTAAGATAAATACTCACTCTGAAACTTTCCTATTTGTTCTTTATTTTTTTTGTCATTTTTGAATTTACACCGTTTTTCATCTTTCCTAATAATAATAATAATAATAATAGTAATAATAATAAATTCTATATTTCATATCACTCTAAATTACTAGATTTTAATGTATTTTATATCATTTATTATAATATCTAATCAGAAATATTATGGATGACATCTTAGATTAAAAACATCATAGTTTTCATTGTCTAACTTTAAATGTCTCAGATGTTTTTTGTACAAATGTTTAACCTGTCATATTTTTGTCTGTATTTTCTGTCAATAACCATTGCCTAATTGTGTATCCTGGCTTATGTGGTTTTGTATATCATTGTTAACAGACAGATAAAAATGTGTCTGTTTGTCAGCATGTTACATACGTATAAGTGTGTGTGTGTGTGTGGCTACCTATGCACCCAGCCATCAATCGAGATTTTCTCTACCTATCTATCTATTTATCTCTTTGCCTATCCATCTATCTACACAGAGTCATACATATGTAAAGACATACATATATAGGAATGGGCAAAAGTAGGTATACAGCTGCTTAATATGAGTGGAATATTCTTTTCATTTCTCTATTTATTTTTTACCTAAGTGATTCATAAGTCATCTAAAGGATCTGTGGAAGATGTCTAGTTCATTGAAAGCACTCTTCTTTTTTTTTTTATACTTCTTGGGACTTTGAGTGAATGCTTGAGCCACAAGCATTTCATTTTCTCATTAGTAAAACTGACTGGTTGACGATTTTCCTGTGCATTGCAGATGGACATAGTCTGCTCAAATTTGGCATATATTCTTAGATTGTTAATTTTGATGGAGCTAGTCTTTGAAATTCTTCAGTCCATTTCTGTAATCTATGTTTTCTTGTACTTCTTGCTAATCCACTTTCATTCATCGTTGGTCAAATTTCCAGCCATATAATAACTTAGGAATAGTTACTTTACTATAGAAAGAATTAGTTAAAACGAATGTAGAATCTTAGAATTCTTATCCTAGAAAAAAAAAAAAAGAAGCACAGTAATGAAAAGAACATTCCACTCATATGCAACACTGTACGTCTACTTTTGCCCACCACTGTATACATGTGCCCAACTGAGTCTATAGTAAATGAAACTTTTTTATATACACATCAATTCAAATGGTCCTAGTCACACTGAAAACAAATTGGCAGCAATTGCTTGTTCCATATATGGAGATGTACTCCTTTGCAACAATAGACATTATACCAGAATACTATTGGGGTGGAGGATAGTTAATTACATTGACCCCGGTGCTCAACTGGTATTTATTTCATTGACCCCGAAAGGATGAAAAGCAAAATTGACCTTGGTGGAGTTTGAACTCAAAATGTAAACAGACAAAATGCCACTAAGCGTTTTGACTGGTATGCTAATAATTTCTCCAGCTCACTTCCTTATATGGACATGTAATAATATGTAAACAAATATGAAAAGTTATAAAAATTAATCTATCAACATTTACAACAAATTATAAAAATTTCTATAAAGCAACTGCAGTGAATAAAACGACCTTTTACAGAAAAGTACTTGCACAATGACTGACGGAAAATTTCTAAGGAAAGTTCAGTTAAAGTCTGTGGTGAACCTAGGCATCAACACGGTCAATAACAGCCTAGTAAATGATGACTGGAGAGATATTAAATTTTTTATATACTACTTGTTTCAGTCATTGGACTGTGGCCATTCTGGAATACTATCTTGAATGGTTTTATAAAGCAAATTGACCCCAGTACTTATTTTTAAGTCTGGTAAGTACTCCATCAATATTTTGTGTCTAATGCTGCACAGATATGTGGATATAAACAAACCAACTCTGGTTGAGTAGGGTTCAAACACAGACACAAAGAGACATACACACACAAATATATATATATATATTATGGGCTTCTACAGTTTCCACTGATCAAATTCACTCATTAGGCATTGGTTGGCCTATAGATTTAGTAGAAGATGCCTGAAGTGCTACACAGTGAAACTGAACCCAAAACCAAGTGATTAGAAAGCAAGCTCATTAACTACACAGCAATACCTGTGCCAATAAATGTTTAAGTTTTTGTAAATTGTTATAGATTTTTATTGGTTAATTGCAATAAATCTTTATAGATTAATTGTAATAAATTGTTAGAGATTATTATAAATTTTTATAGATTAATTTTTATGAATCATTATAGATAAATTATTATACATTTTTATAGTATAATTTTTATAAATATATTACCCTTGTTTACATATGTCCAAGTATGGAGCCAGTAATTCCCACCAAGTTGCCTTCAGCATGACCTAAACAGATTTAATTAACAAGTGTCAGAATGCTTCAGGATTGCAAACAAGAAACTATATGTAGTGGCTCATACAATCTCAGCTTTGAATAAATATTATTCTACTCTAAAAACAGTATTGGGCACTTTCTTTCACTTAATTGCATTTTACACTAGTGAGATACAACCAATCCTGTCAGTCTCTCTGTCTATCTTTCTAGCTATTTATATATCTGTCTACCAAACTGTATCTGTTTCACTGTCTATCTATCTATTTACATCTTTATATCTATTTATCTATCTGTTTATCTGTCTCGCCATCCATCCATCCATCTCTATCTTTATATTAATTGATTTATCTGTCTTTCTCTCTCCCTCTTTCTCTCTCTCCACCTGTCTGCCTGTCTATCTATCTATCTATCTATCTATTTGTTTATCTATGTCTGTCCATATATATCTGTTTTTATATGTGACCTTGTACATATGCATGTATATAAGTATGCTGCTATTGTATATTAGTATCGTGTCATTTTTTTTATGGAGGTAAGGGCCTAAGGAAGTAACATTTTTTTTTTTTTTTGCTCTAAGGAAGTAATGTTGAACTTATGATACATGTCACCCAGGAGTGACACACCACAGGTTTTAAATAAAAAGTAAAAAATAAAAAATAAAAAAAAACTGACATTGTTAAAAATCAGGTTCCCTGTAAAATCATATAAATAAACTTAACTGTACCTATGTCTTAAAACTAAAACACATGAATGTATGTAGGTAATTCTCTAAAATCCGGATTAATAAATAAATTAGTACGTTCATAAACTAGGCTAAAGACTGGATCATCACCATTGTTTACTGATGTTTCTATTTATTTGTAAATCCTCAGAACTATTCAAAAGTGTGTAGAAGACAGCAAGACAATGTTTTAGAGTGTACACATTTTAAATATGAGCACAAGCGTGGTTGGTGGGTTAAAGTGTTTATTTCATGAAAATAAGATCAGTCATAGCTGTGATGTGAAGAAGCATAGTTTTGCAATGGCATGGTTTCAAGTTCAGTCCTAGTGTGCAGTACCTTAGGCAAAAGACTTCTACTATGGCACCAGGCCAACTAATAATGCCTTACGAGTTAATTTGGTAAACAGAAGCTGAGGAAGCCTGTCATGTATATGTGTGTGAGTGCATGCGTGTGTGTGTGTGTGTGTGTGTGTGTGTGTGTGTGTGTGTGTGCGTGCGTGTTTGTCTCTCCCACAGCAAACTTCTCAATAACACAGCTATTCCTATAGCTTCAGGTACAACATGACAATGCAACAACTTCAGAAATTATCTTTTATCATAGCTGTGAGTTAACAAAAGCCTCTAGTGAAATTAGACAGACAAAATCTGTGTTGAAACCAACCAAAGTGATTATTGCACTCTTAAATAGTAAGCTAAATCTGTTGCCCTGATCAATGCCACCAAGACCATTTGAAGCAATTGCAAAGGTTCTAGTTGCATGCTGCTCATGATTAAAGTGAAAGTTGGTGTGGTGAGGTGGGAGAATGTTTCATTCATAAGTGTTGCATAACGTATCTAATTAAGTTTCTTGTACTTTTTAGTTTAAATCTTGCTAAGGGAAATGTTGTTATTCACTCCATTGCAATCAATGAAAGCAATAAGTAGCAGTCATCCTCATCATCATTATCATCATCAATGTTTTAATGTCCACTTTTCCATGCTTGCATGAGCTGGACGGAGTTTGCTGGAGCAGATTTTCTGTGGCTAGATGCCCTTGCTGTCACCAGCTCTCACCTGTTTACAAGCAATGTAATATTTCCCCTTGGCCAAATATGTTTTCAAAGAATACTGGAAACGAATGATGCTGCTTATATGATAGTGACACTCATTTACAACTATCACGTGATGCCAAGACAAGAAAACACAAACACACACTGCCACTTCATTGGTTCTGATGGGTGTTTCAGTTGATCGGATCATTGGATCAACCTATTCAAGAAATTAATAACATACACATGGCTGAGCACTCTACAGACATGCTTTATTTTACATTGTTCCAGCCCATGTAGTTCTCAAAGAGATTCAGCAAGGCACAGAATGTGACAAGGTTAGACCTTTGAATTACAGGTACAACCCATTTTTGCCAGCTGAGTGGGGCAGGAGAAATGTGAATTAAAGTATCTGGCTAAAGGACTCAATACGCCACTAGGTATCAAACTCACAACTTTATAATTGTGAGCCAAGAACTCTAACCACAAAGCTACATACCTTCACAACAAACACACACACATATATGCACACATGTGTGAATGTACATATGTATGTGTGTGCGCATATATATATATATATATATATATATATATATATATATATATATATATATATATATATATATATATATATATACATATATATACACACATACATATACACAATGCACTTCTTTCAGTCACCATCTACCAAATCCATTCACAAGACTGTGGTTGGTCTAAGACTATAGTAGAAGACCCATGCCTATGATACCATGCAGTGGGACTGAACTTGAAACCATAAGGTTGCAAACTCATTAATCACATATATGGCGAAGAAATCAATGAAATGTTGTCAATTCATCATTGACCTCTTCTTTACCAATCAATTTGTTGTCCATCAAATAATTAAATAATTACCATGTCAATCTGTTTGTCAAATTGTCACTGAGTCACTTCAATGCCTTGTCAGTTCTTCATCACTATGCCAGTCACTATAGCAACAAGTTTGTAAATGAGGCATGAACGAGGTAGTGAACAGATGTTAAGAAATACAGATTTCTCTTCTTTATGTTAATATGTGAGGAATAACAAAAAACTGAAAAAAGTGTTAAAAAAAATAAAACAAAGAATGGATTAAGATGACATCCCTATTTTTGTATAATTCCTTCATTATTTTAGTTTCTCAATTCTACTGCACTCATCAAAATGTCCACATTCCACGCTGGCATGGGTTGGATAGTGTTTGACAGAATATGGTGGGCCCAAGGGCTGCATCATGTGCCAGTGTCTGCTTTGGTATGATTTCTCCAGCTGGATGCCCTTCATAATACCAACCACTTCACAGCATGCTTTTTCTTTGTGTCACCAGCACTAGTTATAGATGGTTATGTAAATAACATTGACATATTAATATATTGGGGGGGGGGGGAAATCATTAAAACTAAACTTTATGTTAAATTCAAATTCCGATAAACGTAAACAAACAAACGAAGTTTGCTTTTAGAACCGTTGAAATGTCTTGGAAAGTTAAAGAAGTGATTTTTTAATTCTCAAACGCAGGATAACGCTAATAATATAGCCTGAACAGGATAAGCTACCCCTGGCCACCAACACTTTTTTCTGCAAAATAGGGGTAGCTTATCCTGTTCAGGCTATATTATTAGCGTTATCCTGCGTTTGAGAATTTAAAAATCACTTCTTTAACTTTCTAAAATTTATGTATTTAAAGTAATACCAGAATGAAATAATCTGGAGACATTACAACTTGGATATTGATGAGGAATTGACCTGGTAACAAACTGATTAATGTCATTGACAAATTGATTGACAAAGTATTGTCCTAGTGCCAAAACAAATTAAGAAAAGAATTTCTTAAAAGTAAAGTTCTTGAATAGAAATGAAATTATCATTATAATTATTATATTTAATGTTTTAAAAATGCCTATTATCAATATCACTCTTATCATTATTACCATTATCAGTATTATTATCATTGTTGTTATTGTTATTGTCATCATTATTGTTGTATTATTATTCATAGATGCGAGTTCTTCATTGCATCACCAGGATCATCTCCATATGCCTCAGGTGTGTGCAGTGTTGCTTTTGTTGATGTTACCCCACTCCAGCTTAAATTGTTTCCACTTTCTTAAATTGTCCTTGCTTTGTTAAATTTTCCCTGCTTTGTTTCAGTTATTTTGCTGGGAATTTTGGGGGTTTTTTTAATGTATTTTTGTAGGGTCACTGGCTCTTAATTTAGGTTTTTTAATACTTTCATTTATTAGATTGTATGTCTTATACTTATTTTTCATAATGACCAGTTCTTCTGCAGTATTAATATAATACTAATTGCAATTTTTTTTTCTATTGGTTCTACTACTACTATTGAATGTAACAATCTTTAAAATAATTGCCTTTAACTGCTGCTTCACACTGAATTTTGTGACTGTGTGCTTCAGTTAAAAAAAATTAATTTAGTTTAGGGGTTCTGGATGGCAGGATTGGTAGTAATGACAGACAAAATTCCTGACAGTATTTAGTTATGTTCCTTTACAAGAAGGATGCTGAAAAGTTCCTGGCTTTGAGTAAAAGAAAATACAGGAATATTAGTTAATTATGATTTTATTCAACATATTCCCCTCTCAGATTCACACACTTATTGCAGCAGTTCTACAATTTTCTCAGGCCCTGTAAAAGAACTTGGGAGGTTAGATTTCCAACCAGGCCTTTCGCAATACCTTTAATTCCAGGAACTTTTCAGCACCCCCTCGTATATTCAGGATTTAAAATCTTGGTGTGGTCAAGTTCTAATAAAATAAATACCAAAAAATTACCAGAGTTGATATAAAGATCTGTACCCCTCTGTCAGAATTCCTGATCTTGTTTTTAGTCAGAAATTGATATTTAGTATCATCGGTAGTTGAGAACATTGTTACTTATGACAGCAATAAAAGTTTTACTCTTCTCAAATGCAGTCCTGTTTGTTTGTTCATTTTTCCATGCTAGCATAGATTGAACATGGACTTATTTGACACAGGATTTTTACAGCTGGATGCTGTAAAATCTTTACTTCTTTTTCAAGTAATGGATTTTTTATTCCATAGGTTTTTGAAAGCACATCAACAAAAAAGGTCAACATCACTGTTTAGTTCAGCTGGTGTTAAGTAAAGCTATGTAATATCTACATTTACACACACACACACTTATATTATATGCTTTCCACATTTTTTGTCAGAAGCTATAGTAGAAGACATGTGGCCAAAATTCTAAGCAATGTACTGAACCCAAAACCACATGGTTGTAAAGTACATGGCCTCGTTGTCAGGGTGTTGCAATAATGATTGTTAGATCATGGTTTCAATTCCAGTGTGTTGTGTTCTTGAGCAAAACAGTTCATTTTACATTGCATCAGTTCACTCAGTTTGAAATGAGTAACCTGATGAAAGACCAGCATCCTATTCAAGGGGAATGTTGTGATCTTGGTTACTTATATACCATGGAAACCAGATAACTCTCCTGATGCACCTTAGGGCTCAGGACAAAACTACTACTAGAATGCCCTGTGTAGCAGAGAAAGCAATGAATGCTTATGATCTGCAACTGAAAGATATACGAGTTAATTAAATTCAGCTTCATGTCCTATATTAATTAGTGAAAATGGTTGAGCATGAGACAGTTGAATGATTTGGTTAAGTCCTATTGAATATGATACATCCATTTATGATAAAGACTGGGCATGAGTAAATCTTAGAAACAAATGACTCTGAATCAGACGTTGGCTGATAAGATTAGGTGGTACAACTGCTAATAATTTGATTATTTAATGTAAATGGCTAAGATTACCAGGTAAAGAGTTACTGGGTGTATGAAGTGTAAAGATATGAGCAGCAAGACGCTTTGGAGGAAAGCACAGGGAAGGGGATCTAGTTTTGGTCAAGATGACACTGGTTGAAGCAAGTAGAAAAATGTTGCATTGTAGACCTACTCAACTGATAACAAAGGTCTACAGTAATGCTAGTGATGATGCTGATAATGATGATGAAGATGATGATAACAATGATGACAGTGATGGATGGTGAAGACAATGCCAAGAAACAACATCCCATGATTTGCAAACTCCCTTCCCACCCCACCCAACCCCGCCCCACCATTTATCGACTTTCTCCAATTTTTAGACATTTTCCAATTATTCCTTTGAAATGTTAGTGATTTGGGCAGCACCACTCAGTAGACATATCACTTCACAAAGAATTCAACTGAAGTTTAGTTATTACATTGGAACAAAATGCTTTGAAATAGTTGGCCTTATGCTTTACAATCTGAGATCAAATTTCATTGAGGTCCTTCTTTGCTTTTCGTACTTTTGGGGATGATAAAATAAGTACCAGTCAAATATTGGGGTCAATGTAATTGACTTATACTTTCCCTGAAAAACTAGTAGCCTTGTGCTAAAATTTGAAACCATTATTATTATTATGATTATTATTATTATTAAGGTGGTGAGCTGGTACTATCGTTAGCATGCCAGGCAAAATGCTTAGTGGTATTTCATCTGCTGCTACATCCTGAGTTCAAATTCCGCTGGGGTCAATCTTGCTTTTCCCCCTTTTCAGGGTCAATTCAATGAGCACCAGTTATGCACTGGGTTAATGTAATCAACTTAATTCCTTCCCCAAAATTTGAGGCCTTGAGCTTCCAGTAAAAAGGATCATTATCATTGTGATTAAGGCAATGAGCTGGCAGAATTATTAACATGCTAGACAAAATGCTTAACATTTCTTCTGGCTAAATGTTCTGAGTTCAAATACCACCAAAGTCAACTTAGCCTTTTATCCTTCCAGAGCTAATAAAATAAATACTAGCTAAGCACTAGAGTTAATACAATCAACTAGACTCTTCCCACAAGTTTCAGGCTTTGTGTCTATAGTAGAAAGAGTTTTTATTATTCCCCTGATTGTCAACAGTCTTCACTAAATGTTTCATGCTTTGGCTGTGTGGTAAGTAGCTTGCTTACCAACCACATGGTTCCGGGTTCAGTCCCACTGCATGGCACCTTGGGCAAGTGTCTTCTACTATAGCCTCGGGCCGACCAAAGCCTTGTGAGTGGATTTGGTAGAGGGAAACTGAAAGAAGCCCATCGTATATATGTATATATATACATATATGTATGTGTGTGTGTATGTTTGTGTGTCTGTGTTTGCCCCCCTCCACATCGCTTGACAACCGATGCTGATGTGTTTACGTCCCCGTAACTTAGTGGTTTGGCAAAACAGACCGATAAAATAAGTACTAGGCTTGCAAAGAATAAGTCCTGGGGTCGATTTGCTCAACTAAAGGCGGTGCTCCAGCATGGCCACAGTCAAATGACTGAAACAAGTAAAAGAGAGGGAGTCCTTTTAAATTTTTTATTTTCAAATTTCTGTCGGGCACTCCCCCCACATCCACCCATGCAACCCTTTTATTTCACATTTGCAGTTCTGATTTGGTGGTGTTGTTTAGCTCCAGGTCACCTGTGACTTTATGTCTGATTGCTATATAAACATGTACACATATATATTAGAGTAACATGAAATACAAGTATATATATGTAATAAACACACATACACATGCATACATAAATGCATAATACATTTGTGGATCTTTGGTTAGAGGTATTTCAATGTTTCTTAGGCATTCTATTTTGCTTGAGCAACCCATCCACTCCTGCTGCCCACCTCCAAAATGTCAGACTACTAAAATCTTCTCCTACTTGTATTTTTGTTGCTAGTGTTGACCTCAGTGGAACATCTCCTACTACAGCTTTGGTTTGACCAATGCCTTCTGAGTAAATTTGGTAAACGGAAACTGTGGAAGGTTTTGTGTGTGTGTGTGTGTGCACGTATATTTTTTGTGAGTATATGTGTGTATGTTTGTCCAACGACACCACTTGACAGCTGGTGTTAACTTGTTTACACCTCCAAAACTTAGCAGTTTGGCTAAAGAGAATAATAGAATAAGTAACAAACTTTACAAAAACATAAATAAGAGGGTCAATTGGTTTGACAAAACCCTTCAAGGTGGTGCCTCAGAATGACCACACCCCAATGACTGAAACAGGTAAAAGATAAATGATATATAGTACTATGTTGTTGTACCCATTTCAAAACAGAGTTTCATGAGAGAGAGGTTTAGCTGTTAATGCTAGACTAGCAGGTTGAGTAAACATGTATAACAGTCATGGGCAAACTGTAACCTGTGAGACTTTCTGAATAGCATGCCAATGAAAAATTATCAGGGCCTCATGCCTGATGATGAGCCATGTCTCATGTGAACTACTACTCAAAACTGGTTGCCCATGATTGATGTAAAAACTTCCTTGTTGGCTTATATTGAAATTTTTAACCTCACCATTGGTGAGATTAAAGGATCATATTATTTTTCATCTTCCATTTGACTCAAGAATTCATGTTTGTGTATCTATTGTATATTCAAGGATCAGTTCATTAATCCTTTAGCATTTAGACTGGTCATACCAGCCCAAATATTCTTCTTATTTTAAGTTCAAACTAGCTAGATCTTGCCTCCTCCACCTCCCCTACAATGTCATTCCGAAAGTTAAGAAGCACATCATTGAAATCTCAAAGCTTTAAGACAATGCATGAGTAATTCAAAATAATGTAAATACATAAGCATTACATTTGATAAAGAAATCTGCATGTTAAAGGGTTAAAATATGCATTTCAACCAAATGTTGAGCTGCCTTAAAAGAGGTCATTCACTGTCATTGCCATCATCATCTTGTCATCATCATCATCATTGCAATCTATTATCGTCATCACTTTTTTGTCATTAACAACATCCGGTTGTTTTCAGGAGATAAGATTTACATACAGTATGATAGTAAAATGTGGAAAAGTAATTAATGTAGAACTTGTTATCTCTGTTTGATAATGACTGTTTGCAAGTCATTGCTTTTAATGCAGTATTTATTCTTTTTTGTTGTACTTTCTGTTGTTATTGTTATTGTTTGTCGCTTTTACTACACTGTTATTGTTATCATCTTTTGCATCACCAACATTATTATTATTATTATTATTATCATTTTATTACTATTATCATCATTTTATTACTATTATTACTACAGTTATTATTATTTCTTGCCTTGTATTGTAATACTGTGACTTTGCTACCCTTGTATTCAATGAAATTAATACCATTATTATTATTATTATTATTATTACTATTGGAACATACTCATGTCATTTATGTTTTACACATTTTTTTACCATCTTCCTTTTTTTCGCAATTTGTACTTGTAATGTTCCATCATTTCTTACCCTTCTGGCAAGTAAAAAGATGGCAAACTCATTACCATATCAGACAAAAGGCTTAGTAGCTTATCTTACAGCTCGACATTCTGAATTCAAATGTCACAGAGGTTCACATTGCCTTTCATACTTTTGGGGTTAGTACCAGTTTAGTACAGGGATCGATGTAATTGGCTAGCACCTCTCTACAAAATTTCAGGCCTTGTGCCCAAAGAGGAAAGACTTATTGTTAATATTATCATTATTAAAGCAGTGATCTGGCAGAATTGTTAGCAAGCTTTACATTCTGACTTCAATTCTGCCAAGGTCAACTTTACCATTCATCTTTTTTTTTTATGGGGGGGGGGGTCAATAAAATAAGTACCACTCGAGCACTAGGTTTGATGTAATTGACTTACTCTCCACTCAAAACTGCTGGCTCTGAGCTAAAATTTGAAACTATTGTTATTATTATTATGATTTTGATTATTATTATTATTATCATTATCATTATTATTATTATTGTTGTTGTTGTTGTTGTTATTATCATTATCATTATTATTATTATTATTATTATTATTATTCAGGAGTTAAAACTAGTCAGCCTGAACAATTAAAGGGCCTAGGCAGCGATGCAATATTACCACAGACACTCTCAAACCTTAAAGATACCAGTACCAGATGTTTTTACCAACCCAATGTGACTCAGAATGCTCCATCTAATGATGTTATTGATCTAAAATCCTTAAGAATTAGCAGTGCCAGTCCATCACAACCATGGAATCTACCAATGAGGAACAGCTTTACCTCTTATGCAAAACCATTACCAGCTGTACCCAAGGTGAAGTTTGTTTTTAAGCTTTCTTAATGAATGTTTCTGTTTTTTATGTCGTGTTATGTGATTGATTTCATTTTTGATGTTATTGAGAAGTACCAGCATGCCACTCAAGCAAGCCATACATGCAATTTGTATGCCACACAAGCAATCAGCAAAATGTTTATGTATAACTTATATATTTTGTGCTTTTGACATGACAAAAAAGTTACCATAAAAAGTCTATATTAATCCTATATACAAAGTAAAACAGCCTGTTGTTGTTTCTACTCAGCATGCTACTTGGGTTTTGGTGTATCCCAGTCAGCAGGTAATGCCTTGATCCTATATAAATTTCTAGTGTATAAAATAATTTGTATCTACACAGATATACACAGATGATATGTTGAAGCAGCTGTAGTCTATTGAACTGAATATAGTAAATATTTCCTAGTGAAATAAAATGAAATGTTGAAGCTAACTTGCAAGATTTGAACTAAGTCTTAAATCAACAAAATTAATTATTGCTCAGTGTGTTACCAACTGTGCCACACCTACAAACCTGATAATAATATCACAATAAATTGTTTTAAAATAATAGTAATAACAATTATATTGTATTTTGGCAGAAGGCTACTAATTTTAGGGTGTGGGGTTAGTTGCATGATTATTTATTGTATTATTTAAGTTTACGTTTTTGAAATAAACAAGCTTTGGAGTTAACAAAAAAGTGTCACGCTTTATGTGTGTGCATGTATGCATGTGTGTATGTGTGTGTGTGTGTCTGTGTGTCATTATGCAGTTTTATTTCAGGATTTCTTGCCAATAGAGAAAGAACCAGTTTCTAACCAAGAACTAATGCTCCTTCATTTGAATTTTAACATCAACAGGGTACTTCTATATGTATGCATATGGGCAGATTTGTATGTATTGTTTTATGTATGTCTTCTCATGCATATACTTGCATATCTAGAAATGCTCATATATACTTAAATGATAAGCTTCTGGAAAGTTTTACAGACTTTTACAGTTCCAGTGATGGATTGGATCTGTAGTATTCAAATCAGCTTTCTCCTTTCTCTCTGTCTGTCTGTATCAATCTATCTATGTATGTATGTATGTACATAAGTATGTACATACATATGTAAGTGCTTACATACATACATATGCACATACATACATATGTACATGTATTCATATATATGTATTTATATATACAAAAAGATGGACAAATAGACAAACAGACAGACAATTAGATAGATAGGTAGATAGATAACATTAGATTAGATTGAATTATATAATATCATATTATATCTTATATATACATATATATAAACATGTATATATATATATATATATATATATATATATATATATATATATATATATATATATATATATATATATACATACACATATATGTCTTTGAAATGACCAACTGATAAGCCAATATGGTACAGGACTAGTAACTGATGTGATTGGCATGGCATTGCATTGAATCTGTTAAAACAGTTGAATATCAAACTGCCAAGTTCAGCTGATTGTAAATATTTAATGCTATTCAAAACAACTCAGTGTAAGCAATAATCGCAGTCACTGCAAAACGCTGACTTATCATATTCACTGCACATGAGTAAAAGTCAGAAAGTAAGTCTTCTGTATTGCCACAATGTTGCAGTGTGTGAGTGTGTGTACATGTATATATATATATATATCGATAGATAGATAGATAGATAAATGGATAGATAGATATAGATATATGCATACATACATCTATATATGGACACATACAAACATGTGTTTATATGTGTATGTATATACACATATATACACACACAGCTACAAAGACTTCATATACAGATATGGGGAGGCTAGCAGTGTGTGTGTGTGTGTGTGTGTGTGTATATATATATATATATATATAT
>NC_068994.1:35442761-35443599 GCF_001194135.2 Octopus bimaculoides | reverse complement strand
CATTTTAACAGATATATTTATCAAAATTACATAAAAATATCATGAAATACTAAAGACTAAATTTATTCAATAAAATCGCCATTGGCATCAACCATTGGTCTCCAGATGACTTTGAAATCTCCTGCAACTGGACGATCTCCTTGTTTAAGTTGATGAATGCTACCATAATCCTTGCCTTCAGTTCATCTTTGGTGTTACAAGGAGTTTGTTGGTCTCTCGCTCAACTGTGCCCAATACATAATAATCAAGGGGGTTGCAGTCTGAAGAGTTATGTGGCCAGATGTTAGGGATGATGTGGTCGCAGAAATTGTCTGACAGCTATGACTGGGCTGGGCCTTTCTGCTTGTGTGGCATGGTGCAGAGTCTTGTTGCCAGACATAAGGTCTTCCATCAGCCACTCTCTTGACGCAGAGCAGCACTACCTCCTCCAGGTACTTGAGCGTGGGGCTGTTTGGGAAGATGAATGGAGGTATAATGTCAGCATCATTCCAAACACCATGATGTTGTCTGTATGTTTAATTTTTTTTCACTTTCAGTACATGTCCTCAGATTTTATTGTCTACAGATTGACACCCAAACACTCTGAAATGTTCATATTGTAGCTTCTAGTGCAAATGCCAAGTAGTATAGCATGTCGTTTCCAAATTTCTGGCAGAGTGAAATGTGTCATAGTGCTCTTTTTTTCACAGAGGGTACCCAACTGTCCCTATTATACTATGTAATGGACAAAATCAAAAACAAACAATGTGCATTCGCAAAATTAAAAATATAAAATGACAACAAATTACCCCTCACACCCTGTATGTGTGTGTATATATATATATATATATATATATAT
>NC_068994.1:35430561-35442608 GCF_001194135.2 Octopus bimaculoides | reverse complement strand
ATATATGACCATTGGTTGGGTGAGTTTTTGAAGGTTTTGAGGCAAATACTTTTCCATCCCATCCCAGCATGGAAATATATATATTATTGTTAATGAAATACAGTAATGTACTTTCATATCACTCACTTTATCACTTGATTTCTGACTGATCAAGTGGTTTCTAAAAGAATATAATATTGCATTTTATTGTAATATACTCGCTTTATTAAACAATTTATGAGTGCCTGTTTTTCTCCTGGATTATTAGACAATTATATATATATATTTCTTTTACATATTCCAGTCATTTGACTGCAGCCATGCTGGAGAACTGCTTTGAAGGATTTTAGTTGAACAATCAACCCCAGGACTTTGTTTTTTTAATCCTAGTACATACTTTCCTGGTCTGTTTTGCAACATAAACACACTAACACTTATTGTCAAGCAGTGATGGGGGAGAAACACAGACACAAATATACACACATGCACGCATGTGCACGCACACACATACATGTATGCACACACACACACACACATGCACAACGGGCTTCTTTCAGTTTCCGTCTTCCAAATCCACTCACAAGGCTGTGGTTGGCCCAAGACTATAATAGAAAACACTTATTCAAGGTACTACATAGCGAAACTGAATCTAGAACCATGTGGCTGGGATGTAAGCTTCTTTACCACACAACAATGCCTGCAACATACATACATACATACATACATACATACATACATACATAGTAAAGCAGCTTTAGAGAACTTTTAATCCATTTCTGTTCTTATTACATTCATACATTAATGTTTGTTCTTTTTGTTATCATAAAAACAATTTTGCATTAATTGAAGGAATACTCAGTATATTTGTGAGAGTACAAATTTATGATTATTTAACAAGAATACTATTGAGCGAGGTTTCAAAGTTTGAACTTGCTCAGCCATCATCATATATATATAGACAGATATTGTCAGTAGTTCATATATCTGAAAAAGAAGCATACTTTAAACCATTAGAGTAGTATTATATTTAGAAGATTGTTTGTTATGACTGGTTAGAAAGTGTCCATTGATTTCACACCTATAAAGTGCTTAACTTTATAGGCAACTTATCAAGCTCAAATGCCTCTAGAGAGGACCAGAGAGGTCATGTGCTCCTGGCCATTTGAGTCTGACAAATTTCCTATGCTACTAAGCGCTTTGTAGGTGCAAAACCAATAGTTACTCTCTGACTGGCTACAACACACACACACACACACACGTATATGTAGAGTTAAATATGGATTTTTCTTCTACTACAAAATCTCTTTTAGCCAAAACACACACCAAAATGTATTCACTGAAACCCCTTTATAAACAAAGGACTTGATGAAACATGTGATCCCTTTTTTGTCTTCTCTCTATTTCACTTGTGTTATGTATGGCAAATTTATGAATACATACACCAATATATTTTCAATTAAACTATAATACAAAAACGTTCATTATGTGAAAATGTATTCTTATATTTTTGTATTTTTTTTTGCATACATACAAATATATAGAGTAAAACTATATACCCACCACCCTTATGCTAAAAACTTAAACTTATTTTGATTAAACAAAGAATATATATGTAAATACAAATTTAACACATTTTCAACCTTTTCTCAGCATTTTTCATACCTAAATACATACATATATGCAAACATACATATATGTATATATATATATATATATATATATATATTATATCTACTGCACACCACATACATATATGGATGTATGTGTGTGTGTGTGTGTGTATGCAGACACACACACATATATATGCTTATGTTCTTTTGATGTTCATTTAGGCAACAAGAGGGAATGGCTAATTTGGATAAGGATCAGATATCAGGTAGTACGGAAAGAAGTCAGCGTTTGTTTTATGGTGTAATATTCATTTTATATTGGTTCATTTTTCTCTGATGACGATATTTAGGGTGACTGGTTGGGGCATGCAGTAGTGTAAGATAGTAGACTGTTCATAGTGTACAAAGGAAAAAGATGGGTGACTTTTCTGTAGAAATGGTCACTTTACTTGTCATGTGCACAGGTTTGGAGTGGGTGTGGGTACCGTGGAAATGTGCTTTTCTTGTTATTGTAGCTGCTTAATCCCTAGCCATTCCTGATTGTGCAGACATACGATCAAAAGAATTCCATCTATAATTATCGTGTCTGTTTGTATATCTGCAACTATAATACATTATCCAGTGGCCCCTTTCTTTGTTTAAGATAGTAGAGTGTGAACTGAGGGAATGTTGTTGTTCTTTCATCGTCGTCATAACTTCCACCACCACCATCATCATCATCATCATTATCATTTAACCCCTGAGCAGCACAGATCAAGCAGGCCTAGCCTAACCAAAACTTTTGACAACATTACCATCTTTGAAATATCTAATTGGATATAATGGCCGCAGGTGTGGCTGTGTGATAAGAAGTTTGCTTCCCAACCACATGGTTCCAGGTTCAGTCCTACTGCATGGCACCTTGGGCAAGTGCTTTCTGCCATAACCTCAGGCTACCCAAAGCTGTGTGAGTGGATTTGGTAGACAGAAACCAAAGAAGCCCATTGTATATAACATATATATATGTGTGTTTTTGTGTTTGTCTTTGTCTCCCATCACCACTTGACAACTGGTGTGGGTGTGTTTACATCCCCATAACTTAGTGGTTCAACAAAAATGACTGACTGAATAAGTACCAAGCTTAAAAAAGAATTAAAAACTGGGGTCAATTCATTCAACTAAAATTTTTCAAGGCAGTGCTCCAGCATGGCCACAATCTAATGACTAAAACAAATAAAAGGTAAAATATGATAAACAGAATTTATTAGTTACTTTGTACACTTTGACATAAATTTGAATCTTGGACTATTGAACTTCTTTTTTGTATTCTTTTAATTATCAGTAACCTTCTGATCAAGGTGTGACCTGACAGAATTATTAACTTGTAACACAAAATGCTTAGCAGCATTTCTTCTGGTTCTTTACATTCTGAGTTCAAATCCTGCAGAGGTCAGCATTGCCTTTCATCCCTTTGGGATTGATAAAATAAGTACAGTCATATACTGGGGGTAGTGTAATCGACTTGGCCTCTTCCCTCAAAATTGCTGGCCTTGAACTCTGCAATGAACCAGCATGCCATACAGGGGAAATGTTGTGATTTTGATCACTTATATGAAACATGGAAACCAAGAAACTGACCTTAAGAATCCTAGGGCTCAAGAGAAATTAAAAAGAAGAAAAAAGACCTCAGATCAGTAACAGACTTATCTTTTTTAAACAAAACAGAAATAGGAAAAGACATAAAACAAGAGAGAAGGAAATGAGAAAGAGAGAGGTTGTGATTAAGAAAACCATTTACATGAATTGTTCATGAGAAAAGGTCACCTGCTGTTGGATAGATGACAGCAACATTTCCTAAGAGGATTTCTCTATACTGGAAATGGCTTTAATGATTTCCTGTATACGTAAAAATTTTGCAAATGGAACAATATAACAAAGATTTCAGGAAACAGATTTAATGTTTCAAGAAATTTCAGTAAATAGCTTCTAATATTACCAGGACTTTGTGAAGCTTGTGAATATATTTCTTGAAGCAAGCAAGGTAGTTAGTTGAGTACAGTGACATATCCAAATGAGTTACCTTTTACTAGTTATTTCAATCATTGGACTGTGGCCATGCTGGGACACCATCTTGAAGGGTTTTGTAACCCACTACCACCAACAGTACTTACATTTTTAGTCTGGTAGTACATAAAAAAAAACCCAACATGTAAACAAACCAATGAGGTAGAGGTCTGCTTTTGGCAATGATTTCATGGGGACAACACTCGGGTCTGCTATATTAGCCTGAATAAGAGGCAATAGGGGGTTCAGCAAACTCAAGGATAGCCCTAGGCAGCATACACTCAAGCTATCCAACTGCAAAGGTGTTGCTGTAAGAAAGCAAAGAGCAAACACTATAAGGCATTTTTTCTGACATACAAGCAGTTTGCCCAGAATTCATCCAGGTAGAATTTGGATTTAGAATATAGAAACAAAATATAATTACACTAAGTTATTTACTTTGATGTCCTTTTCATTTCTCCCACTTCATTGATCTTCTTGACAATGATAACATTGAGAATTACTATCATACTGATTATAGTAATTATGCATTTTTAGATTGACACAGAGTCACACATTTGTAAGGCAGGAGCAGTCTTAATACATGGGCACACTAGGCAGTTGCTCAGGAGCCTCACAGGTCCAGGGGCCCAATTGTGATCTGTGTATTCTGTGGCTGACTGTCAATAAATAAATGCTATAAGGCCTAGTTGATTGATTTGCCCAAGGACCTTAAGATCTAGGGGGCCAATTCTAATCTATGTATGCTGTAGTTTGCTGGCAGTGAATACTATAGGGCCCAATGCATCGATTTGCCTGGGGGCTGGTCAGGTCTAGGGACCCAATTCTAATTTATGTGTGTTGTGACTTGCTGACAATGAATAAATACTATAGTGCCTAATGCGCTGATTTGACCAAGGGCCTGTCAGATCTAGGGGCTCAACTCTGAACATTGTGTATTGTGGCTTGCTAGCAATTCATAAATACTATAGGGCTCAGTTCATTGATTTGCCTGAGGTCTATAATGCTAAGATGGCCCTGAGCAGGGGTATAAATGATTGAAATGGTACAAGAATATTCTGTTTTTCCACATCTGCCTTCAAAATAAATAGTAAAGAAATTCATCCTGGGAGGATTTGGAAGTTACAATGTACAGATGAAACAAAATAGTGTAAGGCATTTAGTCAGATGTTCTTATCATGGTATCATAAGAGTGTGTGTCCTTGAATTTGTAAAACAGACCCTTGCACTCTATACAAGCATATACAGCAGACCAAAATGTGATGCCCCCCATAAAAACATCACCCAGAGTGGAGAACCTCATCTCTCCTCTCTCCTTTCCTCCCACTTAGCCATTTTATTGTATTCTTATTATTTCTGCCAAACACTGATCGTCTTGACTACAATGGTAATGAGGATTTCTTCTGAAAAAAACAGCCAAAATTTGTACTAAAGGGATTTGACCATTGATATCACATGTATTTTACTGACCCAAGAAGAATGAGAACTGGTGTCAAAGCTAATAAGATTGGAACTCTAAAGAGGGAATAACTGAACAAGATAGCATAAAGGGCCCTACGGTCAGAGAGGACTTTCACTGTTATTTGGGCAGTGATGACCTAGCAAGGCTGACTGGACATTTAACTTGTTTAGGTGGACAGTATATTCGTTTTGGCACTCGAGGCGAACATACGCTCACAGAAATATTTACATTCAAAATGAGAGAGAGAGGAGCAAGAGAGAAAGAGGAAGAGAGAAATATTACAGATATATACAAACATAACTAGATGCTCACATATACAAACAGAGAGAGAGAGAGTGGGGAGAATGAGAGAAACATTAGAATGACTGATGTCAAATAAGTCAGCATCAAATAAATCAGTGAGGCTAAATAAGCAGCACCAAAACACCTCACACACAGAGCCTTGATACTGATATACTCTTAGTCACATAATGCTTTCTTCACAATATGTATATATTCTGATTACATTCAAATGCCATATTTTAGCTTTCGCTAAGCTTAAGATCCACGACTAACACATCTCTATTGTACATCACAGCATTGAAAGTTTGCTCCTGTATCTATTACATACGACAAAGATATTATAGATTTTAAGGCAACTTTAATATCCCTTACTAAACGCTATATTGAACTGAAATCCCCAAAAGTGTATAGAAATCATAAGCCACAAAGGGATACGATAAAATCTTCATGACAAGCAAATAACTAAAATGTAAGTAGAGTACTTACTCAGATAGATCAATGGTACAATTTAAAACAGTTAACTTTGCAACAGTAAGTTTAAACCCACCGTGCATTAAGTTCTAAAACCAAGACGTTCCTGTTTTCCACAAAGAACCACCATATGGTGGATAAGGGTAGGAGCTTTGGTTATGAGTTCAGTTCTAACTAAAAACAAATATATATATATATATATATATACACATATAAGTATATATATATACACACACACACATATGTATACATATTATACACACACATATACATACACACATACACACACAAATATATATATGTATATATATGTGTGTATAAACGTACATACACACATATATATATATATACATACACACCCATATATATATGTGTATGTATATATATATATATATACACACACACACACACACACACACATATATATATATATATATATATATATATATATATACATATACACACAAATATATACATATACACATATACATATATATATACATATACATACCATCAGAAGGGGATTTGACAGAATGTGGATGAATTTTTATTTCCCCAATAATAATTCATCTCTAAAATAGAGTGATGATGTAGAGGAGGTTATGGTTTTACTTAAAGTCGGTTTGCTGGGAGATAATGCGATACATTCATAAATCATTTCATCATGATAAACAGGAAAGGTACAAATATAGGTACTTAGATATCACAATGCAAATAAATTTGGTTCCATTTATGGAGTAAATGGACATTACTGTGAGAGAACCAACAAATTGCTCTTAGAAATGTATCCAATAAGAATAATGGTAAAAAGTTGTAATCTTGCTGAAAGGGGAATTACTAAAACACACACACACACACGTGCACGCACACACACACACACACACACGTGCACGCACGCACACACACACACACACACACACACACACACACACACACACACACACACACACATATATGTATGGATGTATGGTGTACGCATGAGTGAGAGAAAGAGAATGCATGCATGTGAGTGTGTGTGCTTAATGCTGCCAGGAGATGTGAATGCATACATACGCTTGTACACATTTTTATCCATTTTAATATATCTTTATATCTATATCTATGTATATACATTTATCTAAGCTATGTGTGTGTGTATATATATAGTTATGTTATATATATATATATATATATATATAATGCACATACACACATCTACATACACAGACATACATATACACAACTTTTGTAGGTATATATATATATATATATATTACACAAACATACATGCATAGATATCAATACAGTGATGTTCTTTTGATCCTTAACGAAGCGATGACAGAATGATGTTATAACATCATTCTGGAGTATACTTGATGGAATTTACTTTACAAAATATAGATAGACGCCATTGTCTTCTTGTTCCCACCCATTCCTTCTAAAGACACACACACACACAAACTTATAGGCATATACAAAGATATACATAAATGCATACATACACGTACATATAGATGAATGTCGATTAAAGACATTCTTTCTGTTTGAAAGACAATCATAAACAACACTAAATAGTCAATGGCAACTTAATTTATTGAGATAACCCATATCTTCTTAGAATGCTGCATCTATAGACAAAGATTATTGATTTGTATAACTTTTTGATTTATCTTCTACACATAAGAAAGACCAAATCTATTACTTACTGTTTTGATATCAAATACAGCAAAGAAAAATCATGAATTCAATCTCCCAGGGGGCTGCTGGGTAGTGAGTGACTAAGCTGAAATAAAAGACTTTTGGACTAAATTTATCACAATATTTACTTATGTCTTTTCTATCCTGCATATATTGGAATGGCCAAATGTTTAATTAGCTCCCTTATCAATCACGAGGCCTTTCGTTCGATCATACTATATGGCACCTTGGACAAAATGGCTTCTATTTTAGCGTCAGATCAAACCAAGTCATGTGATTAAAATTGAGTAGATGCAAACTTGCTGTGTGGAAGCTTCTTTTCATACAGACTGTGTTTGTAGTAGTTCAAAGGAGAGCAGCCTTGCTCTTTTATACATGGTGTGCTGCTGAGTTTACCTGAGTATTACATTGATATTCCTTTGCCTCCTACCCCTCCTCCATCTCATCACCATCATTGTTGTCATTGTCATCGTCATCATCACCATCTGTGTTGTTGTTATCATCATTGCCATTGTCATTGTCATCACATTTACCATCTCCACCACTACCATTGCTACTAACCCTATCGTCATCATCACCATCATAATTGTTATTATTATCATCATTACTGTTGTCATTGTGAATATCATCATCAGCTCCACTACTACTACACCAATCTCCCTCCCCCCATCATCATTTCTCATCACTATTATCATCATCACTATTATACTCCCTGAAGTGGAGTACTTTACTGTAATGGATATCTAGACTGAGCTATGAACTCAGCATGAGCAGTGTTGACTATGGCAGGACCTGAACACACAACCAAAACAAATATCTACAAGGAAATTGATCAAACAACTCTAATTTTTCTAATGTTGAGGGTAAAACTGTGAGTGAAATACCAATCCATACACAAAATAACACAATCAGAGATAGAACCAATCTCCACGGTTGTTGGCAACTGCTTTCCAGTTGCTAATATTGATGTCGCAGGCATTCATGTCCCTTTTGCAAACATCCTTGTATTGTAAAAACAGTCTTCCCACAGATCTAATGCTCCTAGCAAGCTCTCCGTAGAGTATGTCCTCTAATAATAATAATAATAATAATAATAATAATAATAATAATAATAATAATAATCCAATAAAATACATTGTAATGTAAACTTAAAGACATTGAAATTATCAAGCAACTAAACTTAAAGCATCCAACTTAGGCACAAACCATGTCATACTGTGTTTGTGAGAGGATTATGTCAAGAATACAAGTCTGTAGAATACTAATCTACTTAGATAATTCCATTAATCTTACAACTGAAACATCAAAAATCATACAATTGAAATGAATACTCATTACTGAACGTGATTTAAGATCTATCCCCAGATATTACATTACAACAATGATGGTGATGATGATGATGATGATGATGATGATGATGATGATGATGATGATATACAAATGGTTATGGGACATTTGAAAAACATAAAATATTTTCTTGTATATACACAAATGCACAGATCACACACATTCATGCACACATACATACATACACACACAAAAGTTTAGATTTAATAAATATTATGATGATGGATTTTTCTATTGTTAAAAACAGACAATAGATGTTTGAAGTGTATATGAAGACATAAGGGTTATATATGTGAGAAGAAGATATGGTGGTAGTGGTGGTGTGGTTTGGTGGTGGTGGTGGCAGCAGCAACAGTAGTAGTAGTAGTAATAGTAGTAGTAGTAGTTACCAGTGAATCATACTGAAAGCAGATGAGTCTGCTCCATTGAGGAGTACAGGGAGGGGGTGAGGATTGCAGGGAGAAGATTTTTTAGGAAGAATTTAGACATTAGTTTGAAATAAAATGATGAAGTCAATTCAGCAAGTGACTGGAGGAATCAAGTGTTATATTTGCAACAGAGAAGATAGAAATGGCATTGTCAGAATGGATGAATAAATATCAGAGGTTGACAACAGATAATAAGCTGAGTAGAGAAAGAATGAGGAGCCACGGGAATTAATTATTATTAACTGAAGAAATCTAGAGAAGAACATAAACATGAAAAAGAAATTTTGCCAAAGTAAAAGCAAGTTCTCAGAATTCTAAAGATTTCATTACAAAAGCTTTTATTTAGACAAGGAAAGAGAATTATTGCCGTAAATTCTTCCAAGATGATTAAATGTTAAATATGGAACCTTATTTGTTAAATGAATTCCTTTGCTTTGGGGTATACTCACTAGGGAAGGGTTACTTTTATTTCTTGAAGAAACTGAAAATAATAACTGTCTCATAAATTTTTGAAGTACTTTGAAATATTAAAACTTTAAACTTATTGATTTCTAAATATATAAGCACCAGATGGTCTCATCTTTTTCTGGGAAGGTTTATAGGAATATATTAAATCAATCTCAGTACTTGACTGATATTTTATTGTATTGGACTCTGGAAAAAAAAAGTGTCATAATAAAATTTAATGAAGATTTAATAAAATTTAATGAAAATTCTTATAAAAAATTTATATTCATCATTTTCATAAGTTATTAAATTTTGTTTATATGAATAACTTCTAATTTTATAGTAATTTTTGTTTCATTTCATTTAAAATTTTTTAATTTCATTTTATTCATTGTATTATTAGAATTAAAATGGCAGGAGTTGTCTGTAAAATTTAGGTATGAATTCCATGGTTTTCAGAAAATCATATTAGGGTTCTACAAACTTTTCAAAGCAAAGTAGAAACTAATTTTCTCCTTGAGATAGAGATTAAAGAAATTACACAAAATTTGAAGCATTATACTATGTGGTAATCTTCAGCAATTTGGTCACACACTAATTTTGAATTTAAAATATTTTTGTGTGAAACATCAAAAGTTTTGCTCAGGGATTGGGAAAAATTAGATAGAACATTGTATGTGAAAGAAATTTCATACAGTAGATAGAAAACAATGTTACAGCTCCTTCAGAGGGATCGTTCCAATTCAATTCTTTTTGGTGGTAGATTTAATCCTGCTCTTGGATTAGCACAAGTAAAATCACTGTCTTCCACACATACAGGTTTGTCCTTTCAGGTGTCAGTGCCACTTAAAAAGTACCCATGTTGACGCTGTGTTAACACATCCATGCTGGTGCAGCATAAACACCCCCATGACAGTGACATGTAAAAAGCACACAGCACATTCTGTTAAATGGTTAGCATTAGGAAGGGCATCCAGCCATAGAAACTATGCCACAGCAGACAGTTGGTGTCTAGATAGCTCCCTGCAAGCCAGCTCTATGTCAAACCGTCCAACCCATGCCAGCATGGAGAACGGATGTTAACCTGGTCCATGGGTGCCTTTGACATTATTCTGATGTTGCAAGCATTCAGGCTATGTTTCCAAACTGAGAATAATCTCCTCCCATTCATCTTTCCTTTCACACGTCTCTTGCTTAAGTGCTTCACTTTCTCTGGACATGGGACATTGACCACTCTTCTCCATTGTTCTCAAATCTGGGCTGTCTTTTCTTCTTCCAATTCTTGTTAGCTTTGTGATCAAAGTTTCTGTAACTTTTCCAAGTAGGGGTGTTGGCCCACCACAAACCCATTTTTACCTCTGGGGAAAAGGTGGTCTGTATTAGTTTGGCCTCTATCTTTTGACCTGTCAAGCATAGGACCCCACCAGGAGCTTGTGATCTACTGACATAGCTCTCAGAGTCATTAATGCAAACAAGCCACCACACTGCAACAAGGACTGGACCTTGTGTTGGACTCGCAAGTATCAGAGGCCCAAAAAATGGTCACAGACAATTCATTAGAAAAGTTCATATGTTATGCATATTCCTAACTAAGAAAGTTTTATCCATGAAGTGTCTAAGACATGGATACAGCATAATGCCAATGACTGAGTACAAACCATTAATCCTTTGGCTAGCAGCCTGATATCTAGGCTAGTCTACTGTGCCAACTACAAAGCTTCTGTATTATTCCATTAACTAGCCCAAAACTAACATAATCCTTTGCCAATTCAGCCGACCAGCAGACACTAGCCTTAGACTACAACAACAAAGGAATGTAACATTTCAATAGATTTCATTGGAACATATTGAAGGTTGTCAGAAATTGGCAATTTTTGGATTCAATTATTTCAGGTGAATCTATAATTGGGTTTAATTGTGAGAGATGGTAATCTTTGTGTGGGTGTGTGCATGTGCATGCGCGCAAAACCTGAGTGATGGATAGACCAAAAACAGATAATTATTATGACAGAATAACGGAGACAGAAAGAGTAAAAGGAAGAGAGAGAGAGAGGATAAATTGAATGACATAGAAGAAGGTGGAAGAATGAAGAAAAAGAGAGAGTGAGAAGGAGAGAGAAGGTGAGATAAAGGAATAAATAGAGTGACCTATGAGAAGGTGGTTTGTCAAAGAAATAGAGAGAAGAGGCAGAAAGTCTTAATGAGTGAAAAGTATAGATGAGAATCAAGAAAGGGGATGAAGTTGAATATATATATATATATATATATATATATATATACACACACACACACACACACACA
>NC_068994.1:35429373-35430157 GCF_001194135.2 Octopus bimaculoides | reverse complement strand
ATATATATATATATATATATATAGACACACACACACACAAAATGTAAGAAACTGAAGAATGTAAAAGAAAAGGGACAAACAAGGAATTGGGGTGTGTGTGTGTGTGTGTGTAAGGCTGTGAGCACGTGTGTGTAAATGTGTGTGCGTGTTGGTGTATGTATGTCTATATGTGTATGTGCATGAGAGTGATTATACATGTGTCATTGAAAGAGAGAAAGTCACAGATATTTCATCACAACTTTAAAAATAAGAAATAAGAAAGAAAAAACGAAATATTTCTTTAAAAAATTAGCAAAGAACAAAAAAAAAAGCAAAGAAAAACAACAACAACAACAGTACAAGCAAATCTTACGTCTTTCATCTTTGTCCGATTTTTAAGATTTCTGAAAGCCAGAATTCTTGTGAGCTGGAATTAGAAATCTGATTTTGAATATGATTCAAAGCTGAACGAAACATAATGAATCTTTTTTACAATTCATACAAATCTATTTCTTCTCAGATCTTTATATTTCTAAAGACAGCTTCTGTTATATGACAATATCTTTGCGGCTGCTGAGAAAGCAATTACTCAGCAAAATACACTGACCAAAAACCCCTGTTGGTTGAAAACCAACATAGGGTTAAATTTGGCTGGTTAGTGTGTGAGCATGCGTGTGTGTGTGTGTGTGTGTGTGTGTGTGTATGTAAGTGTGCATGTGTGTGTGTGTAATATATATATCATTGCCCCACAGAATGTATATTGAGTATATACATTGAATAAATGTGTATATATATATATATATAT
>NC_068994.1:35427724-35428865 GCF_001194135.2 Octopus bimaculoides | reverse complement strand
TATATATATATATATATATATATATATATATAGTATAGACTCTCACCATGATGTACAGCTTTCAGTTAATGTTTCTCAGACATTTGTATCAATCTCCAGAGATTTAAGGTAGCTTTTATGACATCTTTAAACTGCTTCCTCCTAAGTTTGTACTAAGACTTTTTCCCTCTGGTCAGTTCCCTATAAAATATCAGATTGGGCAGCCTGCCCACCTCCATCCTGACTACATGACCACCCAATGCATCTGGTTCAGAATTATCCTCTTCTCAAGACTCGTGCTGCCAGTTTTCTCAAGTACAGCAAAAATCAGGTGTGTAAGAGGACCACTTTATATTCAGGATGCACCATATACAATGCTGACAAAACTTTTCCAACTGCTTGATATGACATGATGCCTGTAAGTCGTCCATGTTTCGCTTCTGTATAGCAGGGCTGTAAGAACACTGGCCTTATACACAGTGAGCTTCATGTCTCTCGTGATACTCTGATCTGACCACACTCACTTCTCAATTCAATGACTTATTTCAGCATCAAGTGTACCGTCTCTACTAAGTGTACTTCCAACTTACATAAAGGTGTCCGCCACTTCAAATCATTTATATATATCATCATCATCGTTTAACATTTGCTTTCCATGCTAGCATGGGTTGGACGATTTGATTGAGGACTGGTGAACCAGATGGCTACACCAGGCTCCAATCTGATTTGGCAGAGTTTCTACAGCTGGAAGCCCTTCCTAATGCCAACCACTCCGAGAGTGTAGTGGGTGGTTTTACGTGCCACTGGCATAAAGGCCAGTCAGGCAATATTGGCAAAAGCCACGCTCAAAATGGTGTATTTTACATGCCACCTGCACAGGAGCCAGTCCAGCAGCACTGGCAATGATCTCGCTCGAATGACTTTTCACGTGTCACTGGCACAAGTGCCAGGAAGGCGACGCTGGTAACGATCACACTCGAATGGTAGTGCCCTCACGATTTGGCTTTCGCTTGCCCCAACAGGTCTTTGCAAGCGAAGTTTAGTGTCCAATGAAGGAGAC
The DNA here is from genome assembly GCF_001194135.2 of Octopus bimaculoides. Taxonomy (NCBI): domain Eukaryota; kingdom Metazoa; phylum Mollusca; class Cephalopoda; order Octopoda; family Octopodidae; genus Octopus; species Octopus bimaculoides. The sequence goes on along the minus strand of NC_068994.1, from coordinate 35,427,826 downwards.
ATTGGCATGGGGTCCAGTCATCGAATTTAGTTTGATTTCGATTTCACTTCACTTTATATATATATCTATATCTATATATATATATATATATATATATATATA
>NC_068994.1:35425730-35427714 GCF_001194135.2 Octopus bimaculoides | reverse complement strand
TGTGTGTGTGTGTGTGTGTGTGTGTGTGTGTGTGTGTGTGAGTGAGTGAACAAACAAAAGAAGAGCACTAAACCAATTTATTGCGAGTTACATGTATGGAGCAAAACAATTTGATTCAAATTCGTTAGTACTCTTGAGTTTCAAGTGTGATGCTAGTCGTGAGCCATTTTGAATTTGAATGACAGTTGATTGTTATTATCATAAGGTGGGCTGCGATTGGTCGAGGAAGGTGCATGCATACTGGTATGCATGCATACATGCCTGTGAATATACATATGTACATATGAATGAATATGCATGTGTATGTGCATATGTGTGTATGTGTACGCACACATTTTCATCTAAGCATGTGTGAGATAAACATCGGTTGTCCAAGGGATCGTGGGGGACAAACATAGACACACAAACATATACATATATATATAAATTTGGATAGCTTTTTGATAGGAAAAAAATTTAATTCCAATGATGCTGTAAAACAGGCCTTCCAAGATTTTACTGACTCTAGATTGCCATGCTTTTACAGTGTACTGGCAAAAGTGTACTGACAACATGGGTGCATACTTTGATGAATATAATTACTCCTTGTATTTATAAAACATTAGCAAACTGTTTTCTTTTCTACAAATTTCATACTTGACGACCTAATACATCAACTCTAGAACTTGCCTGGTAGTTTATCTTTATCCATTTTGGAGGTACAAAAGGCAATGTTGACCTCAGAGAGAATTGAACTCAACATAAAAGGACAGGAGCAATGCTACAGAGCATTTTTCCAATGCTAACAATTCTGCCAGCAGACTATCAGGTTGGCTGGTTGGTTGATTGGTTGGTATGTTGTTGGTTCATTGGATGGCTGGTTGGTTGGTTGGTTAGTTGGTTAGCTGACTGGTTGGCTGGTTTGTTTGAAGGTTTACAGACTTGTTGGCTGGTTTGCTGACTGGCTTGCCAGCTGACTTGCTGGCTGGCTTGCTGGCTGGCTGGCTAGCTTACTGGCTGGTTTGCTGGCTGGCTTCCTGGCTGGCTGGCTTCCTGGCTGGCTGGCTGGCTTCCTGGCTGGTTGGCTGGCTGAGCAGTGAAACTAACTGAATGCTGGTTTATTGAACCACTTGATTATTTGATCATTTTAGCTCACTTTATAAGCAATCCATTGAATCAGAGGTTACAAATGTTCACTTGGCTTACCTGCCAAAACCATTGTGCTTTGAAGTGTGTGTTGAAGACACAGCCTCTTACCCATCCTCTACTACACCCTTCCCCTTTCCTTTATCTATACCTTATGTGTATGTGCCTGCGTTTTTGTATGCATGACTTCCTCATTTTACTATATTCTATGTGTTAGAGTGGAGTGTTTAAGACAGGCTCCTTCACTTGTCTTTTGTACACTGTGTGTGTAACGTGTGCACATGTGTATGTTTTGAAGACACATGCAACTCACTTCTGTATATTACAATGTATGAGTATGTATATAAGTGCACTAGTGCATGTTTGTTTATGTGTGTGTTATGTGAATGCATGTACCTGTATCTATGTATGTGTATGTGTGCATGTGTTTTATGCATGTGCTTATATGAATGCATGGCTCAGTGTATAGGTGTGAGTGTGTTTATGTGTGTATTTATATAAATGCACATCTCTGCATATGTGTGTGTGTGTGTGTGTGTGTGTGTGCTATACTAACACATACTTCTACATGAGTTCTCCCCACTTTGCATTCTCTAATTACCAATATGGAGTCATGTCATATGACACATTGTTTAAGTTAAAACTGATATTCAGCTTTAAATTGTTAAGATATCCAGTGAATACCATTATTTCGGTACCTACTGTATTTTATGTCACTGAAATGTGGAGTGCATGGATGCCTTATGTGTGCGTGTGTGTGTGCACGCATTTAAGTTTATATATATATATATATATATATATATATATATAAACAATATATGAGTATATGCATATGTATGTACATGTATGTACATACCTT
>NC_068994.1:35421667-35424541 GCF_001194135.2 Octopus bimaculoides | reverse complement strand
CATATATATATATGTCGCCTTTCTGGCACTTGTGCCCGTGACATGTGTAAGGATTTTCAAGCGAGATCATTTCCAGTGCCCCTGGACTGGCTCTTGTGCGGGTGGCACATAAAATACACCATTTTGAGCATGGCTGTTGCCAGTACCGCTTGACTGGACTTCGTGCCGGTGGCACGTAAAAGCACCCACTACACTCTCTGAGTGATTGGCATTAGGAAGGGCATCCAGCTGTAGAAACTCTGCCAAATCAGATTGGAGCCTGGTGTAGCCATCTGGTTCACCAGTCCTCAGTCAAATCGTCCAACCCATGCTAGCATGTAAAGCGGACGTTAAACGACAATGATGATGATGATATGAATATGTATATATGCAACATGTATATGTGTGTGTACGTGTGTGTGTTTATGATGTGAGTTTGAAAAGAGAAGTGGAGGTGGAGAGGGTAGAGATTGAAAGTGCAAGAGGGAGTAGGGGTTAGGGTGTGCCTGAGAAGTGTCAAGAGAGTAAAAGTGACGTCTTAGCCTTAACCTTCTTTTTTTTTAATTCTATTCACATCTACGATGGCTTATAGGAAGATTAAATCGACCCCAGGATTTAATAGGTGTTTTATTTTATTGACCCCCAAAATGATGGAATGCAGTATCAATCTCAGAAGGATTTGAACAACATTTGAACTCATACACACACACACACTTCATTACTTTCTTTCTTTCTTTCTCTCTCTTCTTATCTCTTTCTGTCTCCCTCACACAAGAACATATACCATCTACCAACCCCTTTTACTACCATTCTCCCTTCACTTTTGCTCTCAGGCACTTTTTCTGTCTCTCTCACTTACATATACACATACACACATATACATACACACATACAAATATATTCTCCTTTGCACATTCTTTTGCTCATTCCTCTCTAACAACTCACATCTCTCTCTCTCTCTCTCTCCCTCTCTCTCTCTCTCTCTCTCTCTCTCCCTCTCTCTCTCTCTCTCTCTCTCTCTCTCTCTCTCTCTCTTTGTCATTTACTCACACATACAAACACACACATAAAAAACTCACAAACACACATTCACAAACATCCACACACTTACAAACACATGCACCCACACAAATGCACTCACTAACACTCAAATCCTACACACAAATTATACACACATTCACATGCACACACAAGAACATACACATTCACATACACACAAATAGACACACAAAAACATAGACACATATACACATACACACACAAGCACAACCACACATTATTCTCTTTCATATATCATCTCTCTCTCTCTCTCTCTCTCTCTCTCTCTCTCTCTACTTCACCCCTGCCATCACCACTTTCTCTTCCATCACCACAACCACAAGCTCAAATGCAAACAACAACAATAACAGCAACACCATCGTCACAGTCACTAACGGCCTCACCTCTGGAGGTGTCATAACCAATAGTTTCTGGCACATCTGCTAGGTGCAAGAAAGGCAGACAGAAGTGTCATATCATGTTCACGGTGATACTGGGAATTAGTGAGGTGTTATTTCTTCCAATATTCCTCTAGACACACACACACACACACACACATACAACACATGCACGCATACACGCTCACTCATACATACACATATATGCACACGTACACATCTAACGAATACTAACATCAATAAGGAAAATTATATCGACAGATATGCAATCACATTTACAAACATACATACACAGACTAATATATATATATATATATATATATATATATATATATATATATATATATATATACGTACACAAATACACACATACTCACATACACATGCATGCACTCTCACACACACACACTTACACATGTACGTAAATGCATGCACACACATTCACACTCACCCTTGCAAACACCCTACATGAGCATACACACAAATACACTCACACATATACTCATATGCATACATACATATACATGCTAACATTCATTCACAAACACACACACACACACACACACACGCACACACACACACACACACACACACATACACATGCATGCACGCACTCACACACATACATGCAAACTCATTCACACATACACACAGACACACACATACACATGCATGCACTCACAATCGTGCATGCATATATATGCACACACACACACACAACACACACGCATTCACCTAATACTGGTATCAATAAGGAAATACATACACAGATATGCAATCACACTTAGGCACACACTCATAAACACATATATACATATACATGCAATATACATGCACACACACACACACACACACACACACACACACACAATGGACTGTCCAACATACACATGCATGCCCATACACATAAACATATGCATGCATATAAACGAACACACATACACACAATGCATGTGCACGTGCACACACAACAATAAACATCAACAAGGAAACAGATGTACAGATTATGCAATCACACTTAAGCAAACACTCATACATGCATGTACACATATACATGCACAAACACACATACAAATATACATACACATATCCATGCTCATATATATACATGCATGCCCACTCACACACATTCACATACATATACATGCACACAGGCACATGCATGCACACATACACACATATAGACGCAACCATAACATTAAAAAAGAAATGTGTATACATATACATACATGCACAAACACACACATACACTCAATTTTAACATCATTAAAATATATACACAGAAATGAAATCACACTAAGGCATACACTCACAAACACACAGACATTCTTTGCAAGGATATGCATATTGAGTTCATATTGAATATATATTGCAAAATAAATACTGCAAACACTCCAGATATGATCATTCATACACACACACACACACACACACACACACACACACACACACACACACA
>NC_068994.1:35421397-35421657 GCF_001194135.2 Octopus bimaculoides | reverse complement strand
CACACACACACACACACACACACACACACACACACACATTCTTTCCACTATATGTACATTGCCTGAGAGTCTGGGAGGGGGTACTAATTGAGTACATTGACACTAGTATTTAACTGGTACTTATTTTATGAGCACACACATGTGTGCATTTGTATGTGCATGTGTGTATGCATACATATATGCATATATATATATATATCAATATATATATATATATATATATATATATATATATATATATATATATATATATATATATA
>NC_068994.1:35418398-35421110 GCF_001194135.2 Octopus bimaculoides | reverse complement strand
GGGAGTGAGAGAGAGGGGGAGTGAGAGAGAGGGGGAGTGAGAGAGAGGGGGAGTGAGAGAGATGTATACCTTATACAGTATAAGGTATGCACACTGTATTTATAAATACACAATACTCATATTACACACATACTTGTCTTATTATTGTTAATACCTTCATAAGGATGGCTTTTGGGTTTCCATGGCTTGTAAGCAACTGAGATCAATCACAACATTCCCCCAGGACAGGATGCCAATCCATTGCAGGGTTCACAGTCAGCAATTTTTAGGGAGAGGGCAAGTTGATTACATCAGCCTCAGTTCTTGGCTGGTACTTTTATTTTATGAATCACATAGGAGTGTTGGTGTTGATGCTGGTGCCACGTAAAAACACTGCTGTCGGTGCCATGTAAAAGGCACTGGTGTCATGTAAAAATCACTAGTGATGGTGTCACATAAAAACACTGGCGATGGTGCCACATAAAAAGCACTCAGTAGACTCTGTAAAGTGGCTGGCAACAGGAAGGGCATCCAACTGTAGAAATCAAGCCAAAACAGACAATGGAATATGGTGTGGCCTTGGGCCTTTGCCAGTTCCTGTCAAGCCGTCCAACCCATGACAGCATGAAAAATGGACTCTGAATGATGAAGATAATGATGATGTATATATGTATGTATTTATGTAGGCATGTATGTATATCTGTATGTGTGTGTGGTGTGTGTTTGTGCATGTGTATATGTAAGTGTTTGTATATTTTCATCTTAACATCATGAGATTGCTGTAAACCAGCTGTATGATGGTGTCACCATCATACAAGTACTGCTATTCATTTCCAATCTTCTATGAAAACTAGACCAACCACGGGGAATATTATCCTACCTGGGAATAAGGAGGGTTGGCAGAAAGAAGGGAATCCATCTACAAAAATATATCCTTTAACAAATTCAATTTGATCCATGTAAGCATGGAAAAGCGGAAAAATGGATGTTAGAACTATGCTGCTGATAATGATGATGATCATGCTGATGATAATGATGTTGATGACAGGGATGGTAATGGTGGTGATGATAATGACGAGGATGACGACAATGAAGACAATGACAATGGTGATGATGATGATAACAATGAAAAAATACAACCAAACCATTCCTATGACTTAACACTCATTGTACACGCATTACATTGTGAACCATCATAAAAGTATATGAGTAAGTCAATGCAACTAAGGTCCCCACATATACAACCACAGTATTCATAGATTAGCACTGGGCCCCTGGACCCACGGGGATTCCCAGGCAACTGTCATTGTACCTATACTTTAAGATGACACATCCTTTGACAATATTCCTGGTAAGAAGTTTGCTTCCCAATGGTTCTGGGTTAAGTCCCACTGCATGGCATCTTGGGCAAGTGTCTTCTATAGCCTCAGGCTGGTCAAAGCTTTGTGAATGAATTTGGTAGATGGAAATTGAAAGAAGCCCATCATATATATATGAATATAATATCTACACACACACACACACACACACACACACACACACACACACACACAGATATATACAAATGTGTGTGTGTGTCATTATGTTTGTCCCCCACTACCACTTGACAGCTTCTGTTGATGTGTTTATGTCCTCATAACTTAGCAGTTCAGCAAAAGAGACTGATAGAATAAGAACTAGGCTTAAAAAATAAATAAATAAATAAATACTGGGGTCAATTTGTTTGAGTAAAATTCTTCAAGGTGGTGCCACAACATGGCCACAATCTAATGATAAAAACAAATAAAAGATAAAAGTTAGTGTACAGTTGATCAATCAATTGAAGTACTTGCTACTTTATAATGTAAATGGCTGAGTACTCCACAGCTCCACGGACATGTGTACCCTTTATGTAATTCTAAGGCAGAATTAGTATGACAGTGTAACAAGGTGGGGCTAAGTTATAAGCAATCTGACAAGCTTCAAAACAGCTTCTGTCCAGTCCAAGCAGTCTTGCCTAGTTTGTGGTTGACCTAAGACAATCATCATTTCATTTTAACATCTACTTTTTCATGCTTGAAAGGGTCAGACAAAGTTTATAGAAGCAAATTTTCTATGGCTGGATGCCATTCATGTCACCAACCCTTACCTGTTTCCAAGCAATATTTCTCTCATAGTGAAACATGTTTATGTAGATAAAATATTGGAAATGGATAACATTCTTTTACAACAATCACATGATGTCAAGACAAGGAATAAAAACATAGACATACTCACACATACACGTATACACACTCAAACACACACGCACACATTTAGGACAAGCTTCTTTCAGATTTTGTCTAGCAATCCACCCACAAGCTTTTGCTTTGGTCAGTCCAGGGCTGTAGTAAAAGATACTCAAGATGCCACATAGTGGGATTGAGCTAAGGACCACATGGCTGCAAAGTGCACTTCTTAACCAATCAACTATGCCTGCATTCTATAGATACACAACACTAGCTCTGAACTTATTGGCACTTTTATATTGAGAAATGTAGACTGTGATGATTAGGTGTGGAGAGAGAGGTATAGGCATTTTGAGAGAGGGGCTGAGAAACGGATGGCAACTCCTTGGAACAGAATAAAAGAGGAACAGAGGAAGAAACAAATAGAAAGAGAGAGAGAGAGAGAGTATATGGTGAGTGAAAGATTAGAAGAGATAAATAAAGAGATATGTGAGTAAACATAAGTAAGATTATATATATATATATA
>NC_068994.1:35413257-35418194 GCF_001194135.2 Octopus bimaculoides | reverse complement strand
TATATATATATATATATATATATATATATATGTGTATATGTATACGCACACACACACATGCATACATACATATATAAGATATATGTACTCACATGTATGCAGGTGTTCGTAAAAATATATATGTATATATTACATGTGTGTACATAAAAGTAGATGAATGTACATGTTGCGATTTTATACCATAATTACTTCTAAACGCTGGTCTGCGAATTTTAAGATGTTCTGAAATTTAAATCCAAACTCTTTAAAGTCTACTGCAGTTTATAATTTTTACCATTTAATTAAATCATTTACAATAATTTTCATATCTGAAATTATTTCTTAAGTCCACAATATTCAATATAATTAATAACATAAACAACATAATTATTAATTAATGATTCTCATGCAGATAAACTGCACGCTATTTTAAAACATGACTGCTAAGATTTTTGAAAATTAATTATGTATGTCGTTAAAAAAAATAAAACAAAAAAACATGGAAGAAAGTCTTGCTTGTTTAGAAAATGGACAAGTAATCAAAATTGTTCTGAGGTACAGTGTATCACTCTCTCTCTCCACATCTATTCCTTACTACCATCTCTTCTCTCTTTCTCTCTCCATTTCTCTCAGTTTCTTGATAAATACACACACAAACACACACACACACACACATACTGATTTTCATTTGTCTTACAGTACATTTCCAAACTAAGGGGCTGTGTGTTCATTCGCTGCAGAGTGAAGACTAAAAGATGCATCTAGATGCTCTCATAAAGTGCTCTTGTAAAGTTCAGAAATGTACTTAACATTTTTGTAAATTCTTTATGTTCTAGGCAATTAATTATTTCACATAATGAGTGATTTTGTAAATTTAAATTTGAAATTATACTCCAGCATGACAACATCCAGTCAGTTAAAACCAAACTACAAGAATACAGCAATAATATACAAACATGTATCAAATAATGTAAACACATGCACACACACACACACACACACACACACACACACACACACACACACACACACACACACACACACACACGCACACACACATGCATATCTTGTTTTCTTTATTTTTTACTTGCTTCAGTCACTGGATTGTGGCCACGCTGGGGCACTACCTCGAAGGGGTTAGTCAAGCAAGTTGACCCTAGCACTCATTTTTTTGTAAAGTTTGGTACTTATTCTATCAGTCTCTTTTGCCAAGCCACTCAGTTACAGGGATGTCAACAAGCCAGCGCTGGTTGTCAAGTTGTGGAGGAGGACAAACACACACACATGTATATATATACATATACACCCACAAATGCACACATGTTATATGTACTTATATAGCAGGCTTCCACACAGTTTCCACCTACCAAATTCACTCAGAAGACATTAGTGAATCTGAGGCTATAATAGAAGACAGTTGCCCAAGATCCCACACAGTAGGACTTAACATTAAACCATGTGGTTGCAAAATGAGTTTCTTAACTACACAACCATGCCTCCACCTATAAGATATGTATGTATGTATGTATGTATGTATGTATGTATGTGTGTGTGTATGTATGTGTGTGTGTGTATGTATATATGTATGTACATATGTATGTATATCTACATCGAAGTTGAGACAGTTTTTGTGATGTGGGTCGCAAGGAAATGGCCAAAATGCTTGTGGCATGATATAATTTATCCAGTATAACCTGTAATGTGGAAAGGCATAGAAACTATGCCAACATGTACTCCAGAGAGGAACTAATTCAGATCACAACAACCTATCCAGACTCCACCAGAAGGAAAAGTTGATATAATGATGATGATGATGATGATGATGGTGGTGATGCTGACAATGACAGCAATGATGACAATCACGAGGAAGAGGATTTGGATATATGGGGAAGAGTTTTTCTTTTTAGATGTTTTGTATTGAATGCATGACAAAAGAAGGTACATGAAGCAACAAATTCACCTGATCTCAAACACTTTTAGAATATGCAAACCATACGCAGAATATATTTTGTGAATCAAATGCATACAAATTACTGAATAAATCAACATATGTTTATATGAGACAACACCAGTTGTCTCGACACAAAACATTGTTTATTGTCATCCAATCCATGGACACTATTTCATCATGTGATATTAATCATTTTAGCTTACATTGATTCAATCGGAGAAAAAAAACACATCATGAACTCTACCAGGTAACGTAGGTATACATCAACTCATTGTGATGGACTGATTCTTTTTATTACAGACAGCTCATTTCGCATTATGGGCAAATTGAAGTGACAATTCACCAATTTGCACTTCAGTTTTGAATTGTTGCAATATTTAGTTAATTTATTTTATAGTTATATTCTGAGTACAATATTATTTGTCTTGCTTTATAACATAGAATATATTTTATGAATCAAAGGCATACAAATTATTGAATAAATTAGCATGTGTGTATATTTGATTGAAGTACTGAATCATGTATCTGTGTGTGTGTGTGTGTGTGTGTGTGTGTGTGTGTGTGTTTTAGTATTTCGCTTAGGTATTGCAAGACTAATAACTTGGTATAGAACTCAATATACATATGCTTCAGAATGAAGTGTTAATTGTGGACAATTAGTTTACGAACTTCATTAGTTTACAGATGTTTCTGATATAAGATGCAGTGGAATCATAGTTGAGTACTTGAGTTAACATCTTATAGCTTCATGGGAGTCTTGAATATGAAGTGCAATTTATTTGGGAAAAAATTGGTGCTCAACTGCATCTTATAGCAGCCCACTATATCATATAGCAGAAACAACTGTAAGCTAATGAAGTTCATAAGATAATAATTTATTCCTTCATCATCTCATTTTCTTATGTATGTGTGAGTGTATTTGTGTGTGGTGTGTCTGTGAGGGAGTGGGGTGCGTATTTGTGTCTGTATGTGTGTGTGTGTATATATACATATATATATATATATATATATATATATATATATATATATATATATATATATATATATATACATATGTATATCCATCCATCTATCTATCTATATATATATATATATATAAATATAAAACTTAGTTACAGCCTTTTTGTTTGTTTATTTCACCGTTTCGTTTTCCTGTCTTGTTTTCCGTCCGCCACTACCCTCCACGAAAACAATTTAATTTGTGTTCATGGGAAGAACCATTTTAACGATGCGTACTGCCTTAATTCTTCGAAATGCTGGAGTTTTAATGGTGGCAGCTGATGAAGGGGATGTTTCTATGTGGCTTGCTTGTTTGTTGCACCTTGTTTACCATTTTGTCCTCGTTCTTTTGCCACGTCATGTACCCAGTTATGTATCTATATGTGCATGTAGATGAACGCATATACATACATGTACATATATATGCATATACTCATATATTGTTTATATATATATATATATATATATATACAGATAAGAAGATAATTTTATTGTCAAACACAGAATAATGCTAATAATATAGCATGAACAGGATTAACTATCCATATTTTGCAGATAAATATGTCAGCAGCCAGCCATGAGACTGGAACTCACAGTTAGTTTATCCAGTTCATGCTATATTATTAGCATTATCCTGCATTTGAGAATAAAATTATTTCCTTATCTGTATCTTTCAATACCTCTCAATGCTTCTAAAGTAAACTTTGTATATGAATATATTTATATGTGTATGTCTGTGTTTGTCCCCTCTGCCATCACTTGACACTGATGCTGCTTTGTTTGTCTACATAACTTAGCGATTCGGCAAAAGAGACTGATAGAACAAGTACTAAGCTTACAAAGAATAAGTCCTGGGGTCAATTTCTTTGACTAAAACCCTTTTAGTTGTGCTCTAGCATGGCTACAGTCAAATGACTGAAACAAGTAAAAGAATAAAATATATGTATACATACATAGGTATATGCTGGTTAATAGGATTAATTAATTGATTGTACCTAAGGATTTTCTGTGCTTGACTTTACTGGCAACTATAAAAATCAGTTACATGAAACCTTTAGTTATAATGAAATAATTCCATTGACCAACAAGCAATTATGACAGACACTATGCATACACTACATTTTCATGCTTTTGTATGCAAAAAACAAATAACCCAAAAAATGGAAGTTTGTATTGTATTTCTGGCTCTGTGTGTTGTGTGTGTGTGTGTGTGTGTGTGCACGCATGCACACATGTGTGTATGAGTGTGTGCATGTGTGTGTATTTGTATGAGTGTGTCTGTATGTGTGTGTTTGTATGTGAGAGCATGCACGTGTGTGTCTAAGTGTGCATAAAGATGAACCAGCTAAGTGGATCAGGCATCAAATTGCTTTGTTAAGGTGCCATAAATACATTATATCTGCTGTAGGCTTTTAATTATGTCTCTGGACACAGCAATTCATTATTCTGCATACCTTCGTTACTCCTACTTGTGAAGACTACATAATGAATTTTTGGTGAGGAAGAGGCTGGAAAATGGAGGGGTAGATGTTTGAGGTAAGGTGAGAGTGAATGGAGATACAATAGACTAGCATCCCACCCAGGGGAATATTTATCTCGCATCTGGTTAACACTTTAGAAACCAGAGTTATGTATTGGCTCTTATGGATCCTTGTCATTTCATGAAATGATAAACCGTGTATATATTTATGTGCTTGCATATATATATAAAGGTGTACTCATGTACATTAATAGCTGGATTTTCTGTCTAATACATCTATTAGTTTCACACATAGATGATGCTTCAGGTAGTTGCAAGGTAAGGACAAAATATCCAACTTTAATAATAAATATATAGTACTCTTCAAATTAACATCGAGTTCTCTTTTGCTTAATATTGCTTTTAATACATGCAAACACTCTCTCTCATTCATACTCACACATGCTCTCCCTGTCTTTCTCTCTCTCTCTCTCTGACTCTTTCTCTTGACTGACATATATATATATATATATATATATATATATATAT
>NC_068994.1:35407559-35409774 GCF_001194135.2 Octopus bimaculoides | reverse complement strand
ATAATAATAATAATAATAATAATAATAATAATAATAATAAAATTAAAATATACAGAAAAAATGAAAATGTTTCACTTTTTCTCTCTCTTTTTCATTATCTTTCTTTATCTTTCCAATTTTTCCCTCTCCAGTATTTTGTTTTTTTTATTTTTACATTTTTTTAAATGTTATATTCTTTTTTCTTTTTACATCATTCGATTTTATTTCAGTAGGAAAATTTTTGGTGGCAGTGGCGAAGATGATAGTGATGAGGGGAAGGGGGAAAGAAAAGGCAGTTTCAGTGATTTTATTTTCTCGACTTTCTCCCTTAAAAATTCTTTTTCCAATATCTTTTTTTATTATAATTTTTATCTTATTCTATTTTGCTTCCCTTTTTTTTTGTTGTTGTTGTTGGTGGTGTTGTTGTTTTTCTGCTGAAAAGATATTAAAAATTTTTCGTTGATCAAAATATGTGGTGGGGGCGGATTAAAAAAAAAGAAGAAAAACTATGAAATAAAATTTTTAAAAAAATACTGGTATGTTCGATAATGTAAACGGTGTGTCTATAATTCCAGTTTTATCTTATAACTTTAAGCAACAGCAACAACAACAACGTGATACATAATATACATAAAATATATAATAATAATAATAATAATAATAATGATTATGATGATGATGATGGCTAAAAGAAATTTCACATGGTAAGAACAAGGCATAAATCAAGCCTTTTTAAAACATTAAATCATCCTTCTCAAAATATAAAGAATACACCCCACCCTCAACCACTTTTCCTCCATGTTTTTTTAAAAAACTTATCCCTTATCTGAAAGATCAGCTTACATATATACACACACACACACACACACACACACACACACATATATATCCTCCCATATCTCCTTTACATTCTCTCACCCTACTCTGAAATGCCTTTTTACTCCTTCTGAATTTTTGAATAGCCTCTACCCTCACCTACTTCTTCCTTACTAGCTATCCCTAGATATTTTTTCACCACTTCCATCCTCCCCCCCCCCTTTACTTTCCCTATATTTATTTCTTCATCCAAACCTACCACTAAGACCACTCACACAACATCACTATTACCATCACCATGCCCACCATTGCTATCACCATTTCACCTTAATTTCCTACAAACTTCATTATTTTAGCTTTCTCACAATTGCAGAGTACACACACAAATATATCAAATATATATACATATGTATATATATGAGTATGCATGTATGTATATACATATACAAATGCATAAACACACAGATATATACATACATATACACGTACATACAATTTCAACTGTGGCCAAATTTTTTTGTTAAATTTTTTTTTTTCTGATACATGTATGTATACAATGTAGAATTTTTGTGCGTCATTATATATACATCTACATACATACATGCATGCAGATGAGTGTGTGTATGTATATGTGTGTGTATTTTATTGTATAAATTCTTTATCGTTTTATTTTTTAAACTTATATTGCAATATTTTTTTATTTTTCTCCTTTACTCTTGTTAATTTGTTTAAAATTTTCTTTTTCATTTGCACGTTGTTACTGTTGTAATTTTTTAAAAAGAATGTGTGTGTGTGTGTGTGTGTTTATGTTATTATTGTTTGTTGGATGGACTTATTTTTTTTATGTTATTTTATTTATCTTTATCGATAATACAGAGTTTGTTATAGATGCTGTTGATAAACCACTGAAAATAATTTTTTTTTTTCCCCTATTTACATGCACACTATTACATTAGTTGAGTCTTAGAGAAAGAGAGAGAGAGAGGGAGGGAGAAAGAGAGAGGGGGAGAGAGAGAGAGAGAGAGAGAGAGAGAGAGAGAGTGTTGCAGAGAGACAAAGAATGGGAAAGAGGGAGAGGTAAGGTTGGTGGGGGTGGGGAAGAGTTTAAGAGTTGTGTCTTAAAGATTACAGAAGAAAACAGAAGGGTTCTGTTTCCTTTCCTATTTGGAACCACAAATGAGCTTGTCATTGTCTGCAACAAATTCCAAATATATACAAATAATATATATACACATACATATACACACATAAACACAAGTATGCATGCACAGATATACATACAGCACAACAAGAGAGAAAATTAAATAGATAGAACTGACAACACTTACATACATACACATCCATATCTGTGTATATATATATATATATATATATATATATATATACACACACACACACACACACACACACACACACACAC
>NC_068994.1:35406265-35407549 GCF_001194135.2 Octopus bimaculoides | reverse complement strand
ACTTATATGTAATATATACATACACACATACATACATACATACATACATACATACATACATACATACATACATACATACTTACATACAAACAGACATACAGACATAGACAGATAGATGGATGGATAAATGAACTCACACATGCACGTGCAAAGCTCATATACACATTCAAAACAATCTATCTTGCTATCTATCTCTGTGTCTTTCTATTCCCCCCTCTCTCCCTCTCTCTCTCTAGCTCCTTCTTTCTTTATTTCCCCCTCTATCTCTCTCTGCATCTATCCCTCTCTCTTTCTCTCTCTCTCTCACATCCATAACAACATAGAGGAAGCCACATTTAACACCAATCACTCACTGGCAGCACATATCAGCAGCCAGCCAGCATAGACTGTAAAACTAACTCTACAGAAGGATACACTTTTCTCAAATAAGCAACTAAACTGAAAACGAAAAACCCCGCCAGTACAAGAATTGGTAAGTGTTGCCTATACTTTGACAGGAATTCTTAAAAAAAAAAACAAGATAACAAAAAGAAAAAAAAAGACACAGAAACCAACAACAAAAACTATACACAACACACTTCTGTGAAACCAGTTTTTGAAGAAAGTTTTAAGTCAAAATATTACAAGGATAGTTTGAATATTAATAGCTTGACTTCGTAAAGAAATATAGTTTGTTGGTCTTCAGTTAATGTTTTATCAATGTATCAACAGTAGTTCTTTTTTTTAATCAAGTGTAGGTATATATATATATATATATATATATATATATATATATATATATATATATATATGTATGTATATACACAAATATGTAAACATATACATACACACACACATATATATACATACATATATATATACATATATATGTATATATATATATATACACACACATACATGCACATGTGTGGGAGTATGTATGTTTGTGAACGTGTGTATATTGTAGTTGGATGTGCATGTATGACAATATAAGTAATATTTACGTGTATATATATATATATATTTATAAAAATGTTTATATATATATCTGCATGTGCATCATACATACTTACACACTTATGTGTGTATGTATGTATCTGTATATGCAAGTATTTATGCATATGTTGATATGTATGTATATGATTATATTTATATACTTATGTATGTATGAATGTTTCTCTCTCACTCTCTTTCTCTTTAAATATACATACATATATACACATGCTCAAATGTTTACATATCTATCCGTTCTTCTCTCTTTCTCTCTCTGTATATATATATATATATATATATATATATATATAT
>NC_068994.1:35403608-35406234 GCF_001194135.2 Octopus bimaculoides | reverse complement strand
ATATCTCTCTCTCTCTCTCTGTATATATATATATATATATATATATATATATATATTCATATGTACTCATATATACATAGGAGCTGGGGGCTGAAAAGTTCCTGGCTTTGGGTAAAAGAAAATACAGGAGGATTAGTTGTTTATGATTTTATTCCGCTCTCAGACTCACACACTAATTGCAGTGGACCCTCAGTTTTACTAGGCCCCTGTAAAAGAACTTCGAAGGTTGGTCCTCTAGCCAGGCCCTTCTCGGTACCCTTGGACTTTTCAGCAACCCCTCATATATATATTCAAGGCAGTACCCCAGCATGGCTACAGTCTAATGACTGATACCAGTAAAGGAAATAACAGAAATATATATACATATTTATGCATACGTATGTATACATATATATAGACATATATAGTGTATATATTCACAATAAATTGTTTTCTCTGTCTAACTTTTTCTTTTCCTTTCTATCTTCTTCCATATTTATGTAAACAAATATATACACACACACATACACTCACACTCACGCACACGCACACATGCACACACAAACGCACACTCATGCACACAAACACACACACTTAATCTCATGCACTCACACACACACAAGACTGTGTATAAGAAATTAACATGAATTCATGCATATTTGTATTACTATCAGCAGTCATTTTCACAGCAGATTTATTGATATTCACTATACAATGAAAAGTAGTGGTCAAGTGTTGGGTAATGTGGTGTGATGTAAAGGTAGATAAAGGGGTAGAGCATAGTGTGATGATGCTGTGTAACTGGACAGCATAGAGAGGTATTATTTAGAAGAGTGAATAATAAATAATAAATAATTATAAATGGCCCAGGCGTGGCCGTGTGGTAAGAAGCCTACTTCCCAACCACATGGTACCAGGTTCATGGTACCAGATTCATGGTACCAGGTTCATGTGTCTTCTACTATAAGCCTTGGGCTGACCAAAGCCTTATGAGTGGATTTGGTAGATAAAAGCTGAAAGAAGCCCATCATATGTGTGTGTGTGTGTGTGTGTGTGTGTGTGTGTGTGTGTGTCTTTGCATCTGTGTTTGTCCCCACTTACTTGACAAATGATGTTGGTGTGTTTATGTCGCCATAGCTTAGCAAATTGACAAAGGAGACTGATAGAATACATACTAAGCTTAAAAATAAATATAAAAAAAGTACTGGGGTCAATTCATTCAACTAAAAGTTTTTCAAGGCAGTGCCCCAACATGACCACACTCATATAAACATTATGACTTATGAGAGAGGAGGGGAGAGATAGAGAACGAGAGAGAGAGAGAGTTGCTGAAGTTCTTTAACCCCAGATCAGAATTAATTTAGCAAACCATCATTCAAAAATGTTCCAGCTATTGACTACCAATGCTGTCTTGAGACATGGGTGCACTGGCTAGTTGTCTAGGATCCTCACTGGTGTAGGAGCCCAATTCAAATCTATGTATGCTGTGATTTGCTCTCAATAAATATATACTATAAGGCCGAGTTCATTGATATATACTTGGGGTTGGGGACCAACAATGCTGCTGTGACAACCCTGCATGACCATCCCGCCATATTTTCATATTTCAGCATTACATTATGCTATGTATTCTTCATGTGTTTTTCGACAAGATACATATATATATATATATATATATATATATAATACAGTTTTAGGGAAAAGAACCAAGGTTCATGAACTCATCGATGAAAATCCACTTCGTTCTTTTCCCTAAAACTATATATATATATATATATATATTTTATACTGTGAAACTTAATTTAATTTTAATTTTTAATAAATTGAATTTAATTGAGTTTTTACCTGTAAATTTGGATTTTTATCCCTAATATTATTATTATTATTATATATATACATATATATATATATACTTCTATATCTCTCCACATTCTCTCACACTACTCTGAAATGCTTTTTTACTTCTTCTGAATAGCCTCTATCCTCACCCACTTATCTTCCTTACCTGCTGTCCCTAGATATGTTTACACCACTCCCAATCTCTATCACGACTTTCAGCTTGTGATTTGATGAAGATTTGACAGATATTTCTAGCAGTGTAGATGACTACATAACAGTTTTCAATGTGGATAAGAGAAAAAATCACTGATAGTAAACTCAAAATGTACTCCTTCATATCACCCTCATTAATGCATTTATGCATACTTCTAGTATACTTCATCTGTACTCTATCTGTGCATCGGTACTTTATACTCCATATGTATTCTATCTGTGCACAGTCAGTGCTTGAAGTGAAAACAAAAATACTTCCTTTTCAATCAGTTAAGCATTCACATATATTCACACAACCTGTAAACTATAGATTTCTAAATCCCTTTAAAATCTTTTAAAATTTCATTTCTCATTTGAGGAATGAGTAATGGTAAACTATTTGGACAGGAAAGAGTGGTTATAGGGTAGATATAGAAGTAATAATCTCCTAGTGAGTTGAGCCAATGTTGCATTTTCAATTCCAAGCTAAACCAATTCCAAGCCTCATTTTATTTCTTGTATTATCTATATCAAGACATAATAAATAACCTAGGGATGTGTTTGTGTGTGTGTGAGAGAGAGAGAGAGAGAGAGAGAGAGAGAGAGAGAGAGAGAG
>NC_068994.1:35400502-35403106 GCF_001194135.2 Octopus bimaculoides | reverse complement strand
TGTATATATATATGTGCGTGTGTGTGTATAAATATATATATATATATATATGCATGTGTGTGTGCATATATATATATATATATATATATAT
Organism: Octopus bimaculoides; assembly: GCF_001194135.2. Classification (NCBI taxonomy): domain Eukaryota; kingdom Metazoa; phylum Mollusca; class Cephalopoda; order Octopoda; family Octopodidae; genus Octopus; species Octopus bimaculoides. The sequence goes on along the minus strand of NC_068994.1, from coordinate 35,403,015 downwards.
GCATGTGCATATGTGTGTGTATATATAATATACATATGCATGTGTCTGTGTGTATATATATATGTATGTATAAAGAGGTGGGTTTACAAGAACAGCAGACAGAGAAAATAGCTGAATTTTACTAGGCTTACATGCTTCTTTGTTTGTAATTTATTTCCGAGTTGACCAAACAGACCTCAGTATATATGACTGGTAAATACTTTATGAATATCCTGGGAGGGGCATGGAAATGAAAGTAAAAACTAGTCACATACCCATAGCTTTTTTAAAAATTTAACCTTGGAACAAGAGTGAGAGAAGATGAGGACAGAGAGCTACATACAGGTAAAGCATATAGTGTGATGCTTTGCTATTTCTGTTTGAAGACAAACTTTGGATCATGGATATGCTCCAAGACAAGTCAGAGCTGACATAGTGTCAAATAATGACAACTGTAAAGTTAAGCAAGTGAGGGAGCTTCTCTGTCATTCAAACTGTCAGAATCTCTCTCAAACTACATTGTCTTAAAAAATCCTAGGACACATCAGATAATGTAGACCTAGAGTGACTATGCCAAAAAAAATATTTAAATAAAACAAGATAGGATAATCATGAGTGGAACATCTTTGACCGTAGGCTTGCTCAATCAGAGGCTGAGCTGGGGTTAACCCTACAACAATAACATTTTCAGGTACAACTTGTACACAAACCACTTCATTTTCAATTTTTCCAAACAACATGGAACAAGATTAGAAAATAGTAACACAGCAACAATGACAACAACAATAAAAAAGCATTCACACAAAAGTGATTGTTTATGTGACCATTCTCATAGGTTGCTAGATAGTAGTGATGGTAGTGGTGGTGGTGGTGGTGGTGGTAGTAGTAGTAGCAGTAGCAGTAGTAGTAGTAGCAGCAGCAGCAGTAGTAGTAGTAGTAGTAGTAGTAGTAGTAGTGATAGCAGTGCTGATGGTGGTGATGCAGCTGCTGCTGTTCATTAAGGTGGTGATAGTGAAAGTGATGATGGTGCAGTGGTTGTGGTGACAGTAGAGAGCGATCGTGGTGGCAATGGAGATAGTGGTTATGATGGTAACAGATGAAAGAGGTGGTGATGATAGTGGTCACTGTGGTAGTGATGGTGATAGTGGTTGTGGTGATAGAATTGGTGCTGTGATGGTAACAGTAGTCTCTCTCTCTCTCTCTCTCTCTCTCTCTCTCTATCATGGAGAAAGAGAGTGAGAGTATTTTTCTAAATATACATAGCTCTTCTCTCTCTCACTTTCTCTCCCTCTCACAGTCACTCTCTCTTTCCCTCTCACTCTCACATTCTCTTTCTATCACCCTTGCTATCTTTCTTCAACTATTTTCTATATACCTCTATCATTAAGAAGTTTGCTTCTCAACCACATAGTTCCACCGAATGTCACCTTGGGCAAATTCTTCTGCAATAGCCCAAGGCCAACCAAAGCCTTGTGAGTGGATTTGGTTGACAAAAACTGGAAGGTGTTCATCCTACATCACCACCACCAGCAGCAGCACAGTCATCATCATTATCTTCATTTAACATCTATCTGCCACACTGACATGAGTTAGATGGTTTGACAGAATTCAATAAGCCAGAGAACTGCATTGTGCCTCGTTGTCTGTTTTGGCATGGTTTCTACAACTGGATGTCTTTCTTAACACGAACAACTTTACAGACTATCCTGTACTAAGTGTTTTTCTTTGTGATTCATCCTATATATATAAATACCACACACACACACATATATATGTATATATACAAACATATATGAGTATGTGCATGTGTATGCATATATGCATGTGTAAATGTGTGTGTTTGTGTAAGAACCGCTTTGTCTTGTCATCACACAACAGTCATAAACCAGTATCACCGTCATACAAGTGGTGTAGCTCGTTTCCAATCTCTCATGAAAACAATGCCAAGCCATGGAGAGATAATACTTTACTTGGAAACAGCTGAGGGTTGGTGACAGGAAGAGCATCCAGCCATAGGAAATCTTTTCAACAAATTCCATTCCCTCTGACCAGTTCAAGTACAGAAAAGTGGAAGTTAAAATTATGATGATGTTGATATACATACACCATGTATACATGCTTATATATATAGTCATTTAAAAAAAAAACAAATAATAAAATTAAAAGACAACAAGAGAACGTGCACAAGGAATGTATTAGCTTGATGCTCGGTGGAAAGAAAGAACTTAATATTTCAAGCATAGCTCTTTGTCAGAAACGAGAAAGGGAAAAGTCCATATATATATGTATATATTATATATGTGTGTATGTATATGTATTTTATATATGTACACATACAAATACATATATTTGCAAACATGCTTGTGTAGTTGAGAAGTTAGATGAAAGAAGATAGTTGTGTGTGTTGTGTGTGTGTGTCTGTGTGTGTGTGTGTGTGTGTGTGTGTAGTGTACTGTTCCATTATTGGTGGGATCAATGAAAGAAATTTCTCCATCCAGTGAGAGATAAATATCATTAATATACACAGGATTTAA
>NC_068994.1:35398497-35400230 GCF_001194135.2 Octopus bimaculoides | reverse complement strand
GAAATTTCTCCATCCAGTGAGAGATAAATATCATTAATATACACAGGATTTAAATTCAGGCTGCTATTAATTTCATATCATGTGTTTTCAGACACATGTAGCTAATAGTAGCTCACATTGAAATCCTGTGTATATATATATATGCATACACATACACATGTATGTATATATATATATATCAGAGGCGACTCTAGGTCATCAGTGTCACTTGGGCTCATCACAGATTTTGCATAAGACATGCCTGTTCAAAGAATTTGACATTTTTCACAATATTTCTAGCCCCACATAGCTTATTTTTTATATCTAGCACCTTCTCCATTTCTAAGTTAAGGGTAAAAATAAAGCAACCCTGCAAAATACAACTGGTTTTTACACAGATACACAGAATAACAGCAATCAAATAACGACAGCGGAGTGCACAACAAACGCCAGCAATCTGACTGATGCCTATACTCTTGACAAGAGATGCCAGTTGGTCTTTTACACCTACCAAGCTCATTCACATTAGCTGGATAATTTTTCATTCTTTTAAGAATAGTTTAGAATGGAAACTTTTCATAGATTGGAATTTAGATTCTAATCTCTATAGAAATTTATTGTTTCAAGAAAACATTGAACTTGAATTATTTTTAATTTTTATGATTATAGATAAGAACTTGGGCTGTAACTTCTTAGACCGAGTCAGGCACGTGTGAACGATGTCGAGAGAACATGAGCTACGAATGTTATTTTTTGACACAGGGCACCTCTAAGACGACCACCAGATGCTGAACAAAGATAAATGAAATGTGACCAGGCTCAATAAAAGGAGCCCGAGTTATCGGCTACAATTACATACTTGAAGTCAGTGTTGGCAGAAATTAAATCAGCCTGCAAATACACATTCACTTTACTAAATTTATACTTGGACCGTGTGTATGGGTTTGTCCCCACCACCATGCAGTTTGGCAAGAACTATAGAATAAGTACCAGGTTTGAGAAAAACATGAAGTACAGGGGTTGGTATATTTAACAAGCCCTTCAAGGTGGTGCCTCAGCACAGCCACAATACAATGACTCAAACAAAGAAAAGATATATATATATATATATATATATATATGTGTGTATATAATATATATATATATATATATATACACATATATACATATACATATATACATATATACATATACATATATATACATATATATACATATATATATATACATATACATATATATACATATATATACATATATATATACATATATATATATACATACACACATATATATATATATACATATATATATATATATATACCCTATTATGTCATACTAAAAGTAAACCATCCCAAAATCGAAATCTCAAAGCTACAAAATAATGCATAATTAATTCCAAACAATGTGTCTAAAAAAATAAAAAAGCAATACATTTGACAAACTAATCTGAATGCTAAAGGGTTAAACTAATTGAGGGTGTCTCTATTTAATTATTCAGTTCACTAGAAACAGCATGCAAATCTTCCTCAAATTACTCATTCAGTCATCTTAGGAAAGACAGATATAGGACTGACTCAGAAAGAGAGATGATGATTATGGCAAGAATCTTTTTGATCATTTATCTACTTAATTAGTGTTAGCCTGGTGCTAAACAATAAAAACATTTCTAACATTAAGCAAGGATGTATGTGTGTGTGTGTGTGTGTGTCTGTGTGTGTGTGTATATATATATATATATATATATATATATA
>NC_068994.1:35372886-35398326 GCF_001194135.2 Octopus bimaculoides | reverse complement strand
TATATATATATATATATATATATATATATAGGGAGAATTCACAAAAAAACAACAGACGAAGACAGGTGGTGTAGAAAACAAACAGATGTATTAGTATAACGGTTGGGAATTATATATATATATATATATATATAGATAGATAGATAGATATATAGATAGATAGATAGATAGATAGATAGATAGATAGATAGCTACTGTACTTTAGGGTAGTATGTCACCATATTTTGTAGATACTATTTATGCATGCAATAATAGCCTTTCCAACACATACTTGTATATGTAAGTGTGAGTATGTGTAAAGAGAGAGAGAGAGAGAGAACTGTGTAGTTGAAAAGTTTGATTTGAACTATGTGACACTGGGTTGGATTCAACTGCACAATACCACGGGAAAGTATTTATCATAGACTCATGCTGACCACCTCAAGAGGAAGATTTTGCTTAAATGATAACTATGTGGAAGTCTGGAATGTGTGCATGTGTGTGTGTGCATGTTTGTGTGAGTGTATCTTTGAGGAATGCATATTGGTGAAAGATGGAAACACTGATGAAAATCTGATGTTTTAATGAAGTCCTTTGAGGTATTTGTTCTGCCTCAAGTTACTAACACTACCTTGTACCTCTCGGTTTAGAATGGTGTAGTGAAGTATTGTGTTATGTTTCAGTGGCTGGTGATAGAAAGGGCATCCATCCATAAAAAGTAACACACATACATACACATTGAATCATATTGTGAGATACAGATCTTTCTACTCTAAAATAACATTAAGAACATTAAATTGGTTACAAGTTCTGCAACTGAAGCTGAGCTGGCTGGAAGTAGACAGCTACATCAACAACAACAACAACAATAGCAAGACTACAGTAACAACAACTATGACAATAGTAACCGTATACAGTAACAATAGCAACAACAAAAACAGAGGTCATTAGTACATATTTCTTGTCATCATTGCACACTGCAAATTGAAGTCAGTTCTAATTAGTCATCAAGCAAATTTTAGCAATCCTACTTCTTTTCAGTTAATTAGTCTCTAGATAACTAGTAATAATTGTGTAAGTCATATTATCAGGTGGAACTGAGAAAATAATAGTGCAGCTGTTACAATGTAGACAATTTTATGTACATTGTTTTTCAAAAAGCTGATGTATTGGTCACACTGAAGTGATAACAAGGCAGGATTAGATGTGTAAATTAAAAACAACTGATTGGATGTAATTAAACAGTCGTGTCTATGTGTGCAAAATGAAGAGACAGTGCATCTGATATTGTTAGGTTGCAAGACAGGATCATAAAGTACAAAAATGTTGTTGTTTTTTACCCCGCCCCAGGTCAACAAATCTTGTGCAGACTTTTTGTATACCATAAAACATTTGCACTGTATTAATCTAATATATTTCTTAATATATTTATTTGTCTAGACACAACTAATACTATTATATTTACTGGCATGTACAAGACATGCTCTTTTTTATTTTCAAATGTGTTAAAAAAAATTTTCTTGTATCTATTGGTCATCCCATAAATAATGCATTTTTTTATATTTCTTTTATTTTTCAAAATTAAGATAAACATAGTTCTTTCTTAATCTAAAATATATTCTCCTTCATTTTCTACAATGCTCTTCCATCTATCTGGTAGACTTGCAAGGCCCCCTCTTTCGAAATTCACTTGTCTGTGACGAAAAATACTCCTCTAGTACTGTTCTGACCTCGTCTACAGAATTCATATTTTTTCTGTCCAAATGATTTTGAAGACTGCAGTATAAATGATAATCAGATGGGGTAATGTCCAGCGAATATGGTGGGTGGGGCATCGTTTCCCATTCAAACTGCTCCAGCCATTAGAATGTCATCCTTGTTGTATGTGGCCAAGCATTATCCTGATAGAAAAACACCTTTGGTCTTGGAACCAAAGATGGTCGTTTTACTTCTAGCGTGACTTAAGCCACTCAAGCTGTTCACTGTAGATCTCCTTTGTTATCGTTTGGCTTGGGTTTATAAGTTCAGAGTGAACTAAACCTTTCATATCCCACCAAACAGATAACAACACTTTATGTGGGTGAAGACCTTCTTTAACCTGGAGTGCCAATGTTTTTCCTTTCCCTATCCACTGTCTTCGGCACTTGATATTTTAATAGAGAACCCATTTTTCATCACCAGTCACTATTCAGTCCAAAAAAGGTTCGTTCATGAGACGTGACAGCAAAGAACAGCACACATTCACTCTCTGCATGTGATTAGACTCAGAAAGTTTGTGAGGAACACATTGACCCAATTTTCTGACTCTTTCAATGGCACATGTGTCGATGAATGATTGAATAACCAAATCCAAGCTTCTCTGCTAGTTCCTCAACAGTTATGGTGGGATTTTGTTCCACCAGGGTTTGCAGGACATCCTCATCGAGCTCTACAAATCTTCCAGGATGAAGCTTGTCTTCTAGGCTGTAGTTTTCAGCTTGGAATTTCTGGTGCCACCATTGACAATGGCTTACACTTAGTGTCCGATCCCCATATAAGGTATTAATATTCCTCACACCTTCTGTTGCATTGTTGCCTTTATTGATCTCATATAGCAAAATATGCCAAATATGCTCCTTTGTCATTTCCATTACAGCTTTGAAGAAGTAACTGTTAAAATCGAACTAAACTCTTCAAAACTTGCATTAAGAATAAGAACAAGGTAAAATTACTACCTGCTTTTGTAGCAAATTGATGCAGGTAGTTAATCCCGTCCCCCTCCAACTTTTAGTTCATGCAATTGGAAAAAGCGGCATTATTTATGGGATGACCCAGTAATATGGTCATATTACAGATGGGAGAGTGGGTGCCATAGACTAGGAAGATAGCATATGTGCAGGAACGAAATCTCTTTAGGGGTTGCAAACCCATGTCCAAAATTTATATTTGTACATGAATCAAATCAGTCCAAAAATGTTTCTTCTTTCATTTGTTTTGGTGATGAAGTTTTTCAGAAGGATGTCCAAATTATTTTCATTACCTGACCAAAAGATCCTAGGAGTGCATTTTCACCCTCTGCACCCTATTCCCAAGCCTACAGGAGATGGATGAACTTATGTCCACCAGATAGCACAAAACATCATAACCAAAAATATGAGTTTTATAACATGCATGGCAATTCTCTTGACCACAGTATGACTGTATGATTGATCTGAAAGTTGATAAAGTTGAAATATGGTACTTGTACAACATAATTTATATATGATAAACTTGCTTTTATACTTTATTCCAATAAACTGACACAGCATTGTACTTACGTAAACAGACTCATACATTTTTCCTATACAAAACACTTCAAAATATCTTTCAATAAGTGTATGATGAAACATAACATTTGTTTGTTTTGGGGGGTTTTTCCCACAAAATATACTTATAAAAAAGAGGTGTATCTTATACACCGACAAATGCAGTAACTGAAACGTGGAATACCAGTTTTAAAGACTTCTGGTGAGAGGTACACCATGAGTTATACATCAGGGTATTATGCAAACTCATGTTGAGGAAACATTACCCAGACAGACCATGGCTATTGACGTCTTTGATGAGGATATAAACAAAGAAGATTCAAATAAATTTCTGCAGGCTCTGCTCCACTCAAGATCAAAACTTCAGAAAGCCAACCAAGTCTTTGTCATGTGACTAGTCATGTGATATTGCATTTCACTACAAACACTAAATTAGTGCAGTAGATTGGCAGAATTATGAGAATATCAAACAAAATGGTATTTAATTACATCTCTTTATGATTGTCATTCAAATTCTGCTGAGATCACTTCACCTTTCATCCTTCCAAGCTCAATAGAATAAAGTACCAATCAAGAACCGCAGGTGATTTAATCAACTAATGATCCCTCACTGCAAATTTATGGACTTGTGCCTACGTAGACAATCCTTATGAGTACTGTGTGATCAACCAAAGACTGGGCTTTGTGTTATATTCCTTGTAAATAAAAGCACTCTCTCCAGAAAAATGTTTGTAGAATAAAATCAGGCTTTTTCCTGATGGCATATAGAGAGGATATGGCATGTGAAAGATCACAATAGTCTCTGACAATCAGGTGAGACTGTATCATGTGCTTAACCAAAAAGTCAAGGCTATTGTAATTAGACAGCAAGGGGAATTTTGTCTAGTAGTGGTAGTTCAAAAGGTTTCTACACTTTCTCCCTCTCCATTTTTCATTCTACATTCTCCCTCTTTTCATTCTACTCTCTCTCTCCTCTTACCAATCTTCTCTCTATTCTTTTTATTCTACTCTGCTTCATTTTAATCTTTTGTGTTCAGGCCAAAGACTGGACCCCTATGTGGCCACTTGAAATAACTGTTAAATCTCCCTCAAATCACACCCTACTGTCTTAAAATAAAGGAAAAGTACATTGGATAATATAAATCATTATGGCTTTAACACCTTTGTTCATAGATTAGTTCAACCAGGATAGGCTTTGAGCTCAATAACAGCAACAACAATCCTTAACACAAGAATTCATGACTGTTTCTCTATAGAAACATCAATATATTAGTAACCTGTTTCTTTTTACTTAATGCCACAGAAGAAATCTAGGATAATTTAGAAATTTGAAAGGTTTAATTTAATAGTGAGCAGGCCCAGTCCTAAGGGACCAAATTCTAAAAGTCCAAAACTGTTGTGCAAGAACTTCACTCAGTCTACTGGAAAAGAAAGCACAATCTACAAGAATGAAATAGCAGATAGACATACTAACATTTTGAGCAAACTCACTAGAAAACAGAAATGCAGGCATCCTCTGATTTGAGGAAGCATTGCATTCCTGAAAATCTTGCTTTAATATGGAATTCTGTAATATGAAACCTATTTTTATTATTGACTTTCATCTTATGTGGCACAGAGGTTGATGTGAATATAGGTTTCATGTTATGGAATTATACATTGCAACAAGATTTTCAAGAACTTAATGCTTCTGTAATACAGTGGTAGCCAGTATATGAAGCAGATTTGAATTGCAATGAATTGGAAACCCATAAGCTTCTCAGATGGTTTGCTGGCTCTAGTAAACAGTTGTGACTATCTTAAACCTTTAACTATGAAGTTAAATTTTATGGTTACTCCAGTTATGATGTTAAATATTCTACTGAAAAATAGAATTGGTGTTTTCTACAAGTCATGTTGCCTAAATAAACTTGACATACTGCAACAGAAAATAGTTTCAAACATGACATTCCTCAACAAAAGATAGTTTGGTATATAAAACAGCTTTCTGCTGTTAAGAGTGATGAAATTTTGAGTGGATATATCGTTTTCCATAGAAAAAGAGTCAAGGATCACCAGCAATACTAGAAGTGAAACCAGTGACAACATATATATCTAAAGTTTAGATATCCATTACATCATTACTAACGTCACAGTTTAATTTTTAAAATATCATCATCATTACAAGGTGCCATGTTCAATCCCACTGCATAGCATCTTTCATCTTCGCTTTAGGTGAATCCAAGGCTTGTGAGTGAAAATAGGTAAGTGGAAACTATGTAGAATTAGTGGCAAACATCTGTGAGATACTCGACCACTTACATGCTAATTCAATAATTCCATTGACCTGATTGAATAGCTAGATGTTCACATACTGTTGTTAATGGGAAACTCCATCATATGTGTGGGTGTTGTATCTATATACATACATATATATATATATATATATATATATATATATATATATATATATATATACACATACACTATGTGTGTGTGTGTGTGTGTGTATGCTATATGTGAATAAACAAATGTGTGTCATGTTTGAATGTCCATTTATGTACGAAATAATAGGGCATGTATGTGGAATTATATACATTTAAATGTAAGAATACTGTATGCATCCATTTACTATCCTCTGCAATCTTTCCTGCCATCCTTATACAACCAACACTGTCCACCAGACTGTCTTGTCCATTAGTGCAGTCAATTACCTTCTGACTAAGTCTCACTCCAGCCCACTACACTACCATATCAACACTTCATTGCCATCCCTCTGTCAACCACCATTCCCATCATTTCCAACCACAACGCGCACTTCAAGGAATGTGCATATAGATCTTTATTTTCTACTAATCTAAAGGTGTATTTGTGAATATAAACAAGTTAAAATAGTTCTTCTATACATGCATGCTTGGATCTAACACTGCATTCACTGCTTGTTTCGATATGTGACTGTATGTCTGTGTATGTGCATGCATATTTTTATATATGTGTACAAGCATGTATGGGTGTGTATGGTCATATGTGCGTGCGCAAGTGTTTGTGTGTATGTAGTTAGGTATGTAGGAATGTGTATGTATATGTTTGTATATATATGCGTGTGCATGTATGTAGTTATGTATGTACGAATTTGTAGCTACATGTATGTTTATGTGGTTATATATGTATATAAGCATATATATATATATATATATATAATGTACGTATATGTAAGGATGTGTCTGTATATGTACATACATGTGTATTTGTATATGTGTATATGTATGTATGTATGGCATGTGTTTCCTGATACCAAGCTACATTTTCAACATATATGTTTGGTTTTTTTTTTGTCTTTTTTAGCAAAAAAGAAGTAAATAGAAGTAAACAAAAGATAATTTAGGTTAATTTATCAATTAATATTTGAATTTTCCATTGTGTGCTGTTAAAATGCTTCTTATCTTTTCTTTCACCGAAATTTATTGGAAAATCAATAAACTGGCAAAGTTGCTATAAGTTTCTTTATTTATTTTAAAAATTTGAGATAAAATATTTTGCAAAAATTAAATTTTGCTCTCATAATTAACGACATAATTGAATTTATTGCTTGATAATTAAATTTAGTTTGAAGATAAAATTTACTTCTGTTGAAGCAAGGAGAAAGCTTCCTGGGAAATTTATTTCAAAAATCATGCAGATTTGCTTGTCTTTGTCAGAAAGCTATGAGTAATGAAAAAGACAACAACAACAAGAACATAATAATAATAATAATAATAATAATAATAATAATAATGATAATAATTTCTTCATTTTTAATTTACTTAATTATTTGTATATATATATATATATTTTTTTTATTTATTTATTCACTCATTTACATTTATTTTAAAACAAAATTTTGCTTTTCGCTAACATTTTCACCTTCTTGTTCACTGTTTGCTTGCTTGCTTAATTGCTTCCTTGCTTGTGTCTTTGCTATACAGCAGCAACCCTTGTTTGTTTGTGCAGTTGTTGTTACTATTATTGTTGTTGTTACATTTAGTAGCTGAAAGTCATATATTAGCTTATTTCCTTCAACTACTTTCTAAGCATCATCATCATCATTAGAACTGCAATACCTGCCATCTACATACATACATGTATAATATATATATTCATACTTACTGACCTGCATGCATACATACACATACAGATCTACATGCAAACATACATGTATTCATAAATACATACACACACACACACTTAGAACCTGCATACATATTTACAAACATACATTAGTGCATATTTATAAACATACTTGCATATATACATATTTACATTTATACATAGTTTTATATATATTTACTTTCATAAATAAAAAAATATACATACATATTTACATACCTCATATTTATTTTACTTACATACATACCTATTTACATACATGCACGTATAAATACTTATCTTACTTTAAATACATCAATAAAAGTTCGTATATCTCTCCAGCATGTTTACTTTCTAATTTTTTATTTATTTCTTGTCTTTTACTGTGTGGTTCTGGTGGTGTTTTTATTCATTTATTTATTTATTTATTTGTATATGTTATTTCAAAGGGTTAAGGGTTAATTAAGTGATACTTCCGATTTTGGCTGTCGTTTTTCTTTTGATACATTTTTGATTCTCAAACGGGAAACGGCGACCACTTTCTATGATGAAATCAGAAACGACAACAACTATAACAAAAAAAAAAACAAAAAAAAGAAAAGAGGAAAAGAAAAGAAAGAAAGAAAGAACAAGTTGTGGCCGCAGCAGTTGTAGCAAAATTCTGTAAGAGTTACTGATTTGCTTGGCATTTAATGAAAGATATCTTCAACAAATATATGTTGGCTTCTGTTTGATTTCTTTGAAGGGTGCCTTTGAATGTAAGCCGTAACTTGCAAATACAGACATCAATGCCGAAACAGTTGCAGCTAGATAAATGAACATTTTTCCCTTTAAAGATATCCCCCTTTAAGTACCTGTTTATCTTTAAGTACAGGAAATATATAAAAACCTTCCCCCCACTTTTCAAAGGCAGCACGTATCCTCCATAATTACTGGATAAAGATATACAAATGTTACTTTCAATTAAAAATGGATGCAACTCATAATTTCCACTTTGTAAAGAGACTTGTCTGGGGGAATGTTGATTCTTTTTATTTCTTCTTCTCTCCAGATTTGATTCGTCGGAATCAAACAGAATGTGACATAGGAAATTCTCTACCGTTTCACTACGCCATGCCATGCCATGCCATTTTCCCCCCTTTTGACCTCTTGTTTACATATTCCTGTTTAGAAATCAGCCTCGAGAGCAGTTTCCTGCTTCAAACAGTCAAATGCAAAGCCAAGTTGTGATAAGGAATTAATTTAACAGGTAGCTATTGACTGAGCAGGGCCACTTTATTAGTTTTATACTATTTGTTTTTATTATTGTTAGTTTCTTTTTTTTCTGTAATAGAATGAAGAATATTATTGTGGTCTTTATTAGTACATCACAGGGTTTTATAGATAGAAATATATACATAGTCGTTAACACAGCACTTTGGCATGTCCTCTTCAATGGAGATTGCAATATCATATACAGTTTTATAGATACATATATCATATAATGCATACAACATAACAGAAAAAAAGCAAGAAAATTCACATAGTTGTTATAGATGTTGTGTAGCTGTTTAATTCCATGTCAGTAGACTGATCAGACCTATGACAGTGGAATGTAATTTGAAGGATATTTGGCTACTACTTCTGGAAAGATGAATGACTAGTAGAGTCAGTTCATCACCTTGTTCAGTTAACAGACTTCAGTACACTGTCATCATAACTTCAACTATAACAATATATTGTTTTATAGAAAAGCTTTATATAGTAGCTATGATACTAGAATCACATAAACTATAAACTGTCTATCTATCTATCTATATATATATAGTTCAAAAAAACAATAACAAAAAAACAAAAAAACAACAAAGTGAGGACGTGATATGGATAGTATTATCGGACGCTCAGGAAAGGAAAGAGAGAGAGGCATAGATAATGATCATTACATATTTCTTTATTGTAGTAAATTTAACTTATGGCCGTTTCCAGTAGTCATTATAGGTTTGTTATTGATTGGTTTGCTCAATCGGCCCATTGATTGGTTGGGAAAAATTGAATGACCTGGAGAATTAATGCTACTCTTGTCGGTCATTTTGTTCCGGTGATAACCAAGTAGAACACTGAAAGAATGATACAGTCATAGGAAGGGGAGGGGAGAAAAGGAATACATATTAAGTGAATGGAAAAAGGATAAAGAGAAAAGAGGAAGAGAAGTGATGAGTTGGGAAAGAAAGGAAAGAAAAGGAATAGAAAGAATAGAGGAAGGGAAGTATTTGATAGAAGGGGTGAGCCATGGCCAGAAATCAAAGAGAGGGACAGTGATAAAAACATTAGTGTGTGTAATTGAGTCATCACACTCAAATACATTTACATATATGTATATAAACACACACACACAAGTAATAATAATAATATACATATATATATAATGTAAATATAAGTGAAGGGGAGTTTACAGTATTAGATTTAGTCCTTAGTTTCCTCAAGTATATACATACATACATTCATACACACACACACACATATATATATATACACATACATAGAGAGAGAGAGAGAGAGAGACAGACAGACAGACAGAGAGTTATCTGTGTGTGTGTGTGCATATGTATATATAATCTAAATGTATTCAAGAAACAACTGAACGTTCTACTCTTCTACCCAAAATCCCAGATGAACCAACATCATGGTATGAAAAATAACAGAGGGCAGTAGCATCAAACACTCATTAATAGTAAAAGTTAGCATTTGCATATGAGTTGCCCTAGCATGACCACACTCCTCAGGCAGGACCTAGTAATAGCATATTATGTTAGAGTATTATATTATATGATATTATACTATGTTATATTATATTGTATCATATTGTATTACATTATATTGTATTATATTATATTGTAAATAATAATAATAATAATAACAATAATAATAATAATAATGATAATAATAATAATTTAGAACAGCATATCATACTGTATTTACATCTAGCAGTATATCACATTCTTATTAACAACAGACAACAATGTATCACAATGTCTTTTATAATGTTGTTTTTTCTTTGTCACATTGTTTTTAATCACATTGTCTTTTAATTGAAAAGAGTGAAAAGAGTGTATTACACAGTCTTTAACAGAACACAATAAATATTGTATATTGTACAGCAGAAGGAATTCAAAGAAATAGATTATCACAAAGTCATTGCATGATGTTTTTCAAAGATTTTTTTTTCTTTTCTTTTTGTATTTTCAGATAAAATCTCAATAATATTTGGATGAAATTATTTTGAAATGACTCTGAGTAAGAAACTTTTAGAAATAGAAGTATTTATATTAATATATATTTTAAATACAAGCCTAGGTGTTGTTCTCACCTATCATGTACAAGAAGAACAAAATCCCGGTACCTATGTCGGAGATATTGCTGCCAATACCAAATTTGTGGACAGTTTTCCACCACAAGACCATAATCTTATTACTTTTAGTCAACTACATGAAAGTCTTACTGGAAATGCTCAGTTGTTCAATGTCTCCAAAATAGGGAAGTTATACACCGGCAAAACTTTGGACTCAGAGTCACTTTGTAAATACAGAAGGGAATGTTTTAGAATGATAGAAATTGCTGTCCGACATGAAGAATCATTTGTGAAAATTATTGAAATCAAAATCATTGTTGAAGATGTTAATGATAACGAGCCAATATTTCCAAATAAAATGATTAATCTCCAATTTGACGAAACAGATGGGAAAGGAACTACAAAATCTATTCCCAGTGCTGTTGATAAAGATGTAGGAGTTTTAAATTCTCAGATTACTTATGTTCTTCAAAAAGATGAAAATGCTCCTTTTGAGCTATCAGTTTTGAAAAGAATGGTTGGCACTGAGAAACTTGATATCATTCTCAAAAGCAAACTTGACAGAGAAACGAAAGATGTTTATACAATACAAGTCATTGCTAAAGATGGTGGAACTCCCCCTAGGGAAGGTATTTTAAATGTTCAGATATCGGTTACAGATGTGAATGATAATGCACCTATCTTTTCTCAGAATATTTACAATGTCTCAGTTGAAAACGCAAATGACATAGAATCTCCTATTCTTATTTTATCTGCCAAAGATTTAGACACAGATAAAAACGGTGCTGTTTCATATTATTTAAATTCTGAAACAACAGATCTGGCAAAATCATACTTTGAACTCAATGAAGTCACTGGGGAGCTTTTTTTAAGTAAGAAAATTCCACTGAAGAGAAGACAAACATATAAATTATATGTAGAAGCAAAAGACGGGGGCGAACCATCTTTAAATTCAATAGCAATGGTTTATGTAAACATTATTAACCAGCAGAATAATGCACCAAGGATTGATGTAAAATTTGTTTCCAAATCAAAAGATAATTCAGCTGTGATTTCTGAAGGGGTCAAAGTTGGCAGCTTCATTGCCTATGTAAAGGTTACTGATAATGATGCTGGATTGAATGGAGAAGTTTCTTGTGATCTTCAGAATGATAAAATACAACTCCAAGAACTTGGCAGAAAGAAATATAAAGTTATTGTCAAGAATTCCGTCGACAGAGAGACTGAAGAGTATATAGACTTTTCAATTATTTGTAAAGATGAAGGCTCACCTTCTCTTCATACAGAGAGAAGGTTCTCAATCCAAGTGATGGATGTCAATGATGTACAGCCACAATTTACTAAAGATACATTCAAATTTCTAACCTATGAGAACGAGAAAGAAAACTTTCCAGTTGGTTATATTAATGCAACTGACCCTGATTTAGGACAGGGAGGTCACCTGACCTATTCTTTATTACACAGCCATAATGATATTCTTCCTTTTCAAATTTCTGACTTTGGATTTATTTCAACGACTCATTCATTGGACCATGAACAGCAGGATATTTATGAGTTCAACATTTTAGTTACAGACAATGGCAGTCCTGCATTGAACAGCACTGCTAATGTGCTTGTTGAAGTTATTGATAAAAATGACAATGCACCATATTTTACATTTCCTAGTGTTAACCCTTTTAACATAGATGTCCATTACCATCCACAGAGTAAGAATGACGTCACAACATTAAGAGCTTCTGACAGAGACAGCCATGTGAATGCTTTCCTCAGATATGAAATAATAGGAGGAAACCACAAACAGTTATTCATTATTAATCCTTATACAGGAGTATTGTCTTTCTCTCGTCCAGTTTACCAAAATGATGCTGGGTCATATGACCTTCAGTTTGTTGTCAAAGACAGTGGTACTCCAGTATTATCAGCAACCACTACTGTATTTCTGACTCTAACGGTCAGCAACAGCACTTCTCAGCTTTACACAGCTCAACACACTGAGTCAGATGATATGATACATATCAGTTTAGTAGTAATAATTGTAATAGCTGCTGTGATAATATCTACAGCTATTGTAGTCTCTATAATAGTCTGCATTGTTCAAAGACAGAATCAAAGAGAGGTCCAGTACGGTTACCGGATTGATGCAAACAATGATTTAGTCGGGGAGAGAAGACACTCAGAAGATATTTGTGAACAAATATCTCTCAAATACGATGCCCCCGTAGCCATGGAGACCAATCCAAGTCTCAGCAGAAACCCCCAAACATCATCAGTATTAAAAAGAGGGTTCTATTCAGGATATAAATCAGGACAAAATTGGAGAGATTCTACTTTGGCAATTCAGCTAAAATCTTCAGCTGATGATACTACACAAGTAAGTAATTCTATTTAGTTTATTTATTTTCATATGTAAAAAAAAAAAATTTAAAAAAATCCATTTTCTTTCTTACAGTGGAAGAAGTCAGTTTTCTTCTTTTACCATAACTTTGATATGGTTTTGATAACAGTTTTGATTCCCAACAACCTGGAAAATTTTTCAGAACCTGAGACACTACTAAAAAAAGATTACTGCCCACAAATATGCATAAATGCGGTAGTCATGGCCTAATAAAATAAAACCATGGTTATTATCTGAAGTGCACTACTACAGTAATCCTTACATAATTGTACAGAAAAAAAAAAATAATAATAATTAACACACATCCAGATTTTCGCTTGTCTTTTTCGTTCCTTTTTATTTTTATGAATTATTCAAACGGTGAAAGATATGGTCAATGACTCTGTCACAAAGGCTCTGACACTGGTGACAAGAGGAAGGAACTTACCCTCAAACCAAGATCTGGTGTGAATGCTAACAATATAGTGAATTCAGTGGAAAGAAGATACCCAAAAGTCAGAAGGTGATATCAGAACAGGAATGTAATTAACCAAAGACAGGTTTTTTTTCCCTGTTTTTAAGTCATATTTCATAGTTTAAATCTTAAAATTTATTCAACAACAATTCAAACAGTTGAAACAAAATGGCTGAACTGCTACAGTATTGGATTATACAAGTTTAAATGAGTCATAAGTTTATGACTGCTGCTGTCAGTATTAGCATATATGTCTGAAGTGGAAGAGTTTAAGTCTATGTTTTGTTTCTTTTTATCTTTTAGCCAATAGGGAAGGGTTGTGCTGTGCCCTTGAACTGTGAGACAATGCAAGAGACTTTGATTAGTTTCTTGATCTACTAAAGGAAAAAAGTTACCAACTACTCTATTGTAATGCTTAATTATACACATTGTTTTTAATTAAACATAAACATGCATTATCTTGTAGCTTTGAGATTTCAATGATGCGATTGTTTATTTTTCAAATGACATTGTAGGGTAGGTGCAAGAGGCTTGATCTGGACAATTTAAACATAAAACAGGTAGAATATTTGGGTTGGATATATCCAGATTACATTCTAAAGGCTTAAATCTCACTCTATTAATGACATATTAAACACTGTATTATATATATTCCTTCAAAGGCAAGATGATCATGGATTAAATATCTTTCCTAAGTTTACTTGATCAGGACTGAAATGGGGGTTACACAACAACAATATGGTACCTTATTCTGTATGCCTGAGTTAATCTAATCAAAAGTAGATGCTAATACCAGTTCAATTATTAATGGTTTGTTTTAAAAGGCTAGACAGTATCCAGTTATTAAACACTTCTCCCCATGTCTTGAACAGTACTGCAAATATGATAATGTTTAAATATTTAAAAAAAAACTTAGTCATGTTAACAGGATTTTGCAGTATATGTCTCTGTTTAGCAAGGACGATGCTTGTGATATCATAAAAACAAACAAACAAAAATAAAACATTTGATTTTCATTATAGGGAACTAATTTTACTAATGTATCTGAGTTAATTTTATTCTCTTGGCTATGCACTGAATTTATTTTCACCTGATTGTAGATGATAGCTGATATAAATTATGTAATTTAAATATTGAATTAAGCTTTTCATGTTATCACTATCATCATAATGCAAATTGAAAAATGTGAATCTTCACATTCTCCGGATAGGTTATTAGTCTGTTGCAAGCAAACGTTTCCTGCAAAGAACTCTGTACCAATATGTCATAGTTAAGTAAACTGATATCAAATAACATAATTAGTTCTAACTAGAGATAGATCAAAATACTTGCTGTAACTTTGAACTTATCTTCTCTGAGCTGACAAAGCTAATTCTTCATCCAGATCTGGAAAACTTGTTGGGTTTTGATCAGCTATAATTAATGAAAAATGAGTTTGTGGAATGTTAATTAGTTTGATTGCTGTAATGAGTGGAAATTCTGTTTTGGGTTCTAGCTCTTCAAAGGAAAGTAGAGTAAAACCAAAAATACCTTTTGCTATCATATTCTTGTTAGTTCAGTTAATTTTGAAACTAAGAATTTAGGAAAATATCTCTGCCATTATTAAATTGGTGTTTGGAATACAAATTGATTATGAAATATAAATAGTACAAATTGTATACAAATAAATGTACAACTGCTACTGTTATGTTTAAAGCTCCACGTAGGTTATCATAATCCAGTCTGCTTCCTCTATAATTATTAAGTAACTTCTATACTGAGTAGCATTACTAGTGGTGAATAAGACAGCAAGCTGGCAGAAACCGGTAACACCAAGCAAAATACCTAATGGCATTTTGTCCGTCTTTACATTCTGAGTTCAACTTCCACCAAAGTCAACTTTGCCTTTCCTTCTTTCAGAGTCAATAAAATAAGTACCAGTTGATCACTGGAGTCAATGTAATCAACTTACACATTCCTTCAAAATTGCTGGCCTTGAGTCAAAACGTGAAATCAATATTACTAGTTATGAACCACAGAGAAATTGTAGAAAGAATAAGGTTAAACACAAGTTTATATTACACTTCCTATGTGCGTTTCACCATTATGGTTGTTTGGAGCCGTGAAATGTGTTCCAAGTGTGTTTAGATGCTCAACAACAACAGATCATCAGGGAACACTTAATAAACTTGTGTTTATCCTGATTTCTCCCAGGTAATTTTAATGGAAGGTTTAAATTTAAATTACTTTAAAACTGGATGTTTGTATCATAGAACACCAGGTGAGTTGGTATCAAAAGGGTTAATCTTTCTCTATTAACAATTGCTGTGAAACATACTGAAATGCTTCAAGTCTTGTTCTTCATTAGAGAGTAGAAAAAGGCTGACAGCACTTTTGCCTTTTCTTACTCCCTATTGTATAACAAGATATCAAAATGTTTCCAGATTTTGCTCTCCATCAGAGAATAGCAAAAAATGGACAAGATCTTGTTGTTTGGCAACATACCAAAACATTTTGAGTTATGATTTTCCCTCATGCATTAAAGAAAGACTAACAATGATTTACTTTCTCTTTACTCTTTGTTTTAAGGGATGATATCAAAATATTTCAAGTTTTTGCACTTCATTGCATTGGGAAATAGTTGGCCATTTTTGTCATTGGTCGATTGTAGAGACAGAAATTTAACCTCTTCTGCTGTGCTTTGGTTGTTTCCAGAAGCAAGTGCCTAACCCAAGTACACATACTGCATCACCACTCATGGATATGCCATGAAGGAAAGCCAAGTCAAAACATTCACAGCATCTGTGGAACCATAGAGAGTGCCAGATATCGGTTATATACATATCTACCTTTCTGCAGATCTTCTGTTAAAGTTTTTAGATGCTCAATAAAGTACCCTCACTAGACAGCAGGATTTTATTATTATAGTGGGCATAGTTTGTGCATAGCTAGCCCCACTCATTCATTCTTTAAACTTGTGTTGGTCTGGTGCAAAAATTGCCACATGCACACAGTAGCTATCAGGATGCAAGATTTGTATGGAATTACCTCCCCTTAGATGAGCAGCGTTCTGTCTCCTTTTATTCTCTGTTGAAGTGTAAGGTACTGAAATAAAAGCTTCTCCACTCTTCACAACAACACTGTCTAACAAAACTTTTGTTAATTTTTGTCTTCAGTCAGTGTTATTTCTTAATTGCTTCTATTGAGAATCAAAGGAAATAACTACTATTCCCTTCAAACTTTGCCTTTGTCTCTTGGGCATCAGTGCTTTGAAACTGATCTAATTTCCATTACATTTCAGACAAATTCAGTGGTGAGTTGCAGAAGCAGAAATATCATTATTGCAAATATTCTGCTCATTACCACAGATTTGCTTGTCAGTTGCTTGACTGTAATCACTTGAGCATATCCCTCTGTGGCTGACAATATGTGCATCACTGATCATGAACAGGAGTAGTCGGGGAGCATCATAGCCATGTGCTAAGAGGGATTCTTTGGGGTTTGGATAAATGTAACAAAAGCAAACTTTGAAGGAAACATTAGCTATTTTTCATACTTTCTAGGGATAAGCAGGTAGTAAATAACAGTTGCTACTCAAGGACAAAAATTGTGTGTTACTTGGTGTAATTGAACTCATCAGCACTGCATGAAATTTTCCAATATTCACAGGTTAAATTCTTCCAACCTATCAACTTTCACTTAAAACTAAAGCTAATACTGTGGCTTGATTTTCTGATATGCTGATGTTACCGATCACTTCTCCATTGACACATCAGTATTCTTGCTAATATATATGCAAACATAATTATATTGTATCATCACATATGTCTATAAATGCTGTATGACAGGGATATTCCGTTGTGACACTAAAAGCAATATTATTAAACCATACATACATTCCTATCATCAAATTCAAATCTATAACATTTCATAAATTCTTACATATATATATGTATGTATGTATGTACACACACACACACATATACAGAGTTTTCATTGTTTTACTATGTGGGCTTGGATATCTCATAGCTGACAAATATATTGTGTGATATTTCATATCACATGATACATAAATATAAATAAAATATAATATAAATAAATGCACAGAAATCAATACCCAATAACCATTACCACTATCATCATAAATATCATCATCATCAGCAGCAGCAGCATCGTTTATTATCATTATTGATGATAACAATAATAATAATAATAATAATAATAATGATAATAAATAACAACAACAACTACAATAATAATAATAATAATAATGCAGTGGGCTGGTGGAATTGTTACCGTTCTAGACAAAATGTTTATCAGCATTTTGTTCATCTTTATGCTGTGAGTTCAAATTCCACCAAGGTCAATATTGTTTTACATCCTTTAAGGGCTGATGAAATAATAAAATAAATACCAGTTGAGCACTGCTGTTGGTGTAATTGAATCAACCCCTTCCTCAAAAATGCTGGCTTGTGCCACAATTTGAAACTATTATTATTATTGTTATTATCATTATTATTATTATTATTATTATTATTATTATTTAAAGGTAGTTGGATTGACAGAATCAAGAGTATCAGGGAAAAAGTACCTTGTGGTATTTGTTCCAGCTCTTTACATTCTAAGTTTAAATCCTACTGAGAGCAACTTTATTGTTCATCTTTCCAGGGTTAATAAAATAATGAAATAAGTACCAGTGGTGCACTGGTGTTAGGGCAAATGATTAAATGCTCCCCTGAAATTGTTGGTTTGTGCCAAAATTTGAAACTTATCATTATTGCTTTTATTATGAGTGAGAGAGCAGTGCATGCCATCAAAGTGACACTGGTGTAAAATATACGAAGCCCAGTATACCCATCTGATAACGGTACACAAGGTACATGCATCACAACCATATGTGCATGACATTATGATCTCATATCAAGATATATAGTACATGACCTTGCGGGTGGGGCCCAGTTAGAATTTTCATCAGGTCGAGAAGCCCATCCTGCTCATAAGGTCCTTGAATAAGGGTTGTTTAAGGTTGTTGAACAAAACACTGATATTTCCAAAAGTGAATTATCCAAACCCCAAAGAATTCCTTTCAACACATGGCTATGATGCTCCCCAACTACTTCTTCTCATGATCAGAGATGTACATATTGTCAGCCACTAAGGGACATGCTCAACTGGTTAAGGTCAAATAACTGACAAGCAGATCTGTGGTATTGAGCAGAATATTTGCTGTAGCTTATCTTTTATACCAAGACAAAACAAAGTACATGATAACACTTCCAATCAGTTAAGATCAGAAGCCATAAGAGCACTGCCTGGTACTGCATCAGGACATTATTATTATTATTATTATTATTATTACACTAGTGCATGCTAATTTAGTTAGGAGGTATTTTATCATGAGGTTTAGTGACTACAAGTCTCCTCAAATCTCAAGAATCTTTCTTAAGATTCTTGCAGAATATAATATGGTACTTTTTCTGAAGGTAGAAAATGGTAGTTTCAATTCCAGTATCGTTCAGTCTTTTAGATAGCATTTTGAGTGTTGTGCCAAGTGCACCAATTACTACAGGAATAATTGTTGTCTTGATCTCTCAAAGTCTCCTCAGTTCTCTGGATAGATTTTGATATTTCTAAATTTTTTCAATTTCTTTAGTATCAACTCTGCTATCACAAGCAATTGCAAAATCTATGATCTTCAATGTTTATTTTGTTTTCTATGATCATATCTGACCTTCTTGCTTCGTTATTATTACTATTATTTTATGTTTGACTTTTACTTTGCATTTGTACAAATTGGCTCCAAGTCTCACCCAGAGACCTCAAGAGACAACAAGTTAGAAGTTCATGTTGGTGTTATGCCTAGGGTGCCATATATTTGGTTTTGTACATAGTGTTGTTCTAGAGAATGTTTAAGAAACCATAAGAAAAGTATGTTTGTTTTAAAATTTGAGATTACATAGACAGTATTTTACGTAGAATATGGGCAGTTCCCATGAGCATTATCTTTTGAATTTCTGTCATTTTGGGGTTTCCTGGTATCTGAGCTAGGTAGCAGCCAGCCCCTTTTGCTATCATTCCTCAGGCACCTATGACAACAGGTATTGTTTTAGTCTTCAGGTTCCACATTTTGCTAATTTCTATTTCATGATCTTTATACTTGCTCAGTTTTTGGAAGGTCTTGAATAAACTATTGGTTTCCCAAATAACAAATTAAAACTTAAAAGAGAAAGTGAGAGACTTTGCAAATAAAAATGGAATACTCCGCAGTGAATGCAATGAATATTTAAATCTGTTAAGAATTGGACGCAGTGAATGCAATGAATATTTAAAATTGCAAGAAATTGGAGTTAAAAAAAATTCAATAAACTTGAGAAATTGAAATTATAGGAAATTTATAGGAAATTTCCTAGAACATGAATTTATAAAAATATTTCCAGACACTCCACCCTTTAATAATTGCTTGCTTTTAGTACTTTTAATAATTGTCTCATACCTAATTAATAAGCAACTTTCTCCAGTATAGTATATAGATTAGTAAGGCAGTACTCTGGCAGAATTATTAGTACACCAGACAAAAATGATTAGTGACATTTCATTCGTATTTATATACTGAGTTCAGATTCTGTTGAGCTTGACTTTACCTTTCATCCTTTTAGGGTCAATAAAATAAGTACCAGTTCAACACTGGGTCAATGTAATTGACTTACTGCTCTCCTCAAAAACTGCTGGCCTTATGCCAAAATTTGAAACCATTATTGTTATTACTATTAAGGCAAGCTGGCAGAATTGTTAGCATGCTAGATAAAATGCTTAGCAGTATTTTGCCCATTGCTACATTCTAAGTTCAAATTCCACTGAGGCTGACTTTGTTTTTCATTTGTTTGGGATTGATAAATTATGCACCAGTGAAACACTGGGGTCGATGTAATTGACTAGTCGCCACCACCCACACCAAATTTCAGGCCTTGTACCTTAAGTAGAAAGGATTATTATTATCATTAAGAAGGCATTGAGCTGGCAGAAACTTTAGCACACTGGACAAAATGCTTAGTAGTATTTCACTCGGTGCTACGTTCTGAGTTCAAATTCTACTGAGGTTGACTTTGCCTGTCATCCTTTCGAGGTTGATAAATTAAGTACCAGTGAAACACTGGAATCGATGTAAAGGCTTTGTGCCTTTGGTAGAACGGATTATCGTTATTAAGGAGCTCAGTAAATTGTAGAGACCAAGTTGCATGTGTAATGCAAAATTACCATTGAGTTTGTTTAATGTTTTAATGTTTTTTCACAAATGTATAGAATCTACCAGTAAGGAGAGTGGAAAGAAATCTGTAGAAAGTTAATAATAAGGTTAATAATAATTGTCTAAATAGTGTTAATTAATAATGTTAATCATAAGCACAAGCATAACTGCAGTTAAGAAGCTTGCTCTGCAGCCATGTGATTTCAGGTGCCTACTGCTCGAGGTGCTATGTAGTGGAACTGAACCCAAGATCACATGGTTGGGAAACAAGTTTCTTAACCACAAAACCATACTTTGGTTAAATATGAAATTTTATCTATATTTAGAAAACACCTCTTCTCAAATATTACATCCCTTAACTTTAAATTCAATAACCTATCTCATTTCTCCATTTGTTCGTAAAGCCTTTACTGAGCAAAACATACGGCCATTTGTCATGAATCATTTTGATTTTAATAAATAATGCAAACACATACATATTTCACACAAAAATCTATACTTCTACATATACATCCACAACATGCATGTACACAAACATACACATAGTTGTGTGTATGGCCATTTGTTAATGCCCACTCACACACACACACAGGCAAAACTGAGTGTATGCATACTTATGTATATATTTGTTTATGTATATCTATGTGTGTGGGTGTGTGTGTGCATATGTGCATGTGCATATGTATGTGCTCACATGCATATATATCTACACATATGTTGTTTGGAATATGTTGTGGATGTATGTATGTGAATGCATGTATGCATGTGATTATGGGCATGGTTTTCATTCATACTAACAGATACTTCAAAACATACATGTATGCATATGTACATACATACACATATCCTTCAAAAAAATACACACACATATACGTACATGTACACATTTAAAATATTTACTATATATGCAACTCCTACACACACACACACACACGCACACACACACACTCTCACATATACAAACACACATATATCACTTCATGAAGTGGTGACCCAACAACTCAATACTGTTGTTTACACATCTAACTACCACTCCTCCTCACGATCATCATCATACTCATCATTTACCTCCTATCTTCACCACCGCAAATACCACCACCACCACCACCACCACTGTGACAGCCACTACCACCACCACTGCCACAATGACCAACTCCACCACTATCACCATGCCTGTGTGTAGATATGCAAATGTACATGTGCACAGGCATTAATGTGCATATGGCTGTATTGTTACACATGAATGTATGTGCATATATTAACTGTAGATGACATGTAATACAGATGCACCTACTCTTTTATGTGTGTGCTTTTTGTTGTTGTTGTTGTTGCTATGAAGCCCCAGGCCAGCCAGCCTAGATCAAGTAGATCTTTGAACAAAGGTAATCTAGCCTTTGCATATTATATGTGTCCTTCCAAATTTAAGATGGCTGGACAAGATTCCAAAAAGATTTTGCTGCTCTTTCTAGCAGGGCAAGCAATCATAGTTTTCTCTTTGTGTGTGTGCATGTGTGTGCGTGTGTGTAGGTGGGGGTGCGTACGTGTGTGTGTTATGGAAGTATATATGTGTGTGTATGAGTGTGTGTTTGTGTAAGTGTGCGTGCTTATGTATGTATGTGTGTGTCTGTATATGTGGACGTTTATGTATGCATATATATATACATATTTGTCTCTGTATGTGTATGCATGTGTGTAAATATGTGTATGTAAGTGAGATAATATACATGGGTGTGAGTACATATATGACTAATGCTTCTATGTGAGTAGGGGTGACAGAGCATAATTAATCATTGCAAGTAGTAGACTAGTGCCCAACCCAAGGATAAATTTATCACCCACCTGCCTTAAAAATTGTAATCAAGTCCCTGGCTTCCTGGAGCTATTTTCTGTATAGAACAGCATTCATCAACACATGCATATGCAAAGAATTGGCAGAATTGCTATAGCATAGAATGAAATGTCTTGCAGTAACCATTCTGGCTCTTTGCATCCCTAGTTCAAATCTTACGAAGGCCAACCTTACTTTTAATCCTTTCAGGGTCATTGAAATACAGAAAAATTGTTACAGAGGTTGGAGGAGATAAGTAGCCTTATGGTCATTATTTCAGGATTTTTGGCACTGTGAGTCCTTGGGTAATAAAATGAATGTGCAGTCATCACACGATCAACACATCACATAATCAAACGCAATTACATGACCAACACCATCATGTGATCAATATATCACATGATCCTTGATCACTGAAAGCCTTTGGTGGAGCTTGCAATACTGCAAACATTCAGACCAGGCCTCCATTTTGGAGGGACATTTTCCACTTTTCTTCTCATTAGCTCTGGAGGTTGACAAAATAAATATAAATAAAAACTGCTTGGGGTTACACAGAATCTGCCTTTCCCTCTGTGAAACAGTAGAAAAAAGAATCCATACACACACACACACCATCCATTATTATTCTCAATCAATGTTATTTATGGAATACATTAAGGTGGCGAGGTGGCAGGATCAATAGCACCCAGAAAAAAATGCTTAGTGGCATTTCTTCCAGTTTTATGTTCTAGGTTCAAATTTCACTGAAGTTGGTTTTGCCTTTCATCCTTTTGGGGTTGATGAAATAAGTATGAGTCTAGCACTGTGGATGATGTTACTGACTAGCCCCTTCCACCCAAATTTCAGGTCTTGTGACTGTAGTAGAAATACTTGTTTCTGAATACACGATGGGGTGATCAAGGTTGGAATGCCTTTAATCATCAGTCTGCTTAACCAAGGTATCACCTTGGGTTAAACAGTAAGATACACATGATTGTTATTTCCAATCAATGGTCCTTATAGGTGGCATTTTCATGTTATGGTTGATGTACACATTGTTTCCTATATATACAGCATACACAAACATATCTGTACACATATACTTACTTATATGTACACATGCAGAATCACTTTTAGACATATGCACACGCACATATTGGCAGTGGTGCACACACACACACAAATAATTAAAAGGAAATGATCATGATCTGCAAAGAAGTAACAATCAACACACACACACACACACATATATATTAAAGAGAGAGAGAGAAAGAGAGAAACAGAGAGATGGAAAGGAGGATGTACAGATAGATAGATAGATAGAGAGAGAGAGGGAGTAAGAGAGATACAGATATATAAATACATACACGCAGTAGCAATCATGCATACACAAATGTTCACACATACACACAGGCATGTGCAGACTGACACACACACACATATATACATGCGCACATATATATGCATGCATACACACACACACACACACAGAAACAGAAAGATGGTCATGAGTGTGAACATATAAATGTAGGCATACACATATACACACACAAGCACACATAAATGTACGCAAACACACACACATAAACACTCTCAAAGACACACACACACACACACACAGAAAAGCATAGATATAGAAACACACTTACAAATACACAAAAACTGTCATTTATCAATGATTTTGATAATTGTTTGTGTCTTCTTCATTAAAAACTTGATAACTACTATGGCTTCTTATGTCTGACAGATATTTCCAGTGGGAGTCACTTATAGAGATCATTTTAAGACAGCCTTTTAGATAACACTAGCCAGCTGGTAATATTAAGCAAAGAATATAACAATATCCTAAGTGTATTTATCTCTTTTATCTCAGTCATTAAACAATGGCCAAGCTGGGGCATCACCTCGAAGGATTTAATTGAACAAATTTATCCCAGTACAGAAGTACCTAATTTTCTTTCTAAGTCTAGTACTTATTTTATCAGTCTCTTTAGCCAAACTGCTAAGTAATGGCGATGTAAGTAAACGAACAGCTGATATCTGAAGCAGTAGTGGGAAAACAAACACGAAAGATATATATATATATATATATATAAGGTTAAGAAGGGTATTGGATTTAACCAACCCCAAAGATTAACTCTCCTCTTATAGATATAATAATCGATTCCTCTACTATTTCTGTCTCCGATGAAGGAATGCATTGGATTTTCCCTGAAACAGCTGTAAGACTTTATCTATAAAATATATTTCTAACTTTGCCATCGTTCTCTTTATCCTTTTCTCTATTTATATATATATATATATATATATATATATATATTCGGTCAGTAGTTCATAAATCTGAAAAGAAGGACACTCTAAAAATTTTAGAGCAGTAATACTTAAAAGGCTGTTGGTTATGGCCAGTAAGAGTGACCCTTAGTTTTTGTGTATTTGTGTGTTTCTATATGTATGCTTTTCTCTGTGTGTGTGTCTTTGAGAGTGTTTATGTGTATGTGTGCTTGTGTGTGTATATGTGTATGCGTACATTTATATGTGTACACTCATGACCATCTTTCTGTTTCTGTGTGTGTGTGTATGCATGCATATATATGTGCATATGTATGTGTGTGTCAGTTCACACATGCCTGTGTGTATGTATGCATGTGTGCACATTTGTGTATGCATGATTGCTACTGCATGTATGTATTTATATATCTGTTCATAGCGGTGTAGGTGACTCATCAGACTTGTTGGCCAACTTCGTGGGTGTGAAATCAATGGTCACTCTCTGACCAGCCATAACCACAACCATATTAAGTAAATATGTGTGTGTGTGTGTGTGTGTGTGTGTGTGTGTGTGTGTGTGTGTGTGTGTGTGTGTGTGT
>NC_068994.1:35367975-35372835 GCF_001194135.2 Octopus bimaculoides | reverse complement strand
GCCATAACCACAACCATATTAAGTAAATATGTGTGTGTGTGTGTGTGTGTGTGTGTGTGTGTGTGTGTGTGTGTGTGTGTGTGTGTGTGTGTGTTATATAAACGGAGCATAGGCACAAAGAAGTGTTTAGGTATTAGCAGAATTTAGGTTAGTTAAAATATGTTTGTCACATATTTCAACTGCTAAAGCCAAATACACTCCAGTTACTGTGGAGAAAAAATCTCTCTTATGGTAAAAAGGCATGAAAACACCCAGTTCCTTCAGTGTCACCATCTCTCAGGAATCTCAGACATTGATGTTTCGAGTTTTCTGATGCATGTGGTAGGTTTCTTTCAGTTTCTGTCCACCAAATCTACTCACAAAGCTTTGAGCTGCCTGAAGTTACAGAAGACTCTTGCCCAAGGTGCCACGCAGGGGAACTGAACCCAAGACCATGTTTTGGGGAAGCAAACTTCTTACTACCCAACCATGCCTGCAACTATAATTATGGCTTACTAAATTTGATAAGAATAACTGTTTGATAATATTATCTGTGGTTATAAGGTGGTGAGCTGGCAGAATTGTTAGCACACTAGACAAAAAGCTAAGTGGAATTTTATCTGTCTTTGTGTTCTGGGTTCAAATTCTGCAATGTTGACTTGGCCTTTCATCCTTTCAGAGTCGATAAGATAAGTACCAGTTGAACACTGGGGCCGATGTAATTGACTTACACCCTCCCCCCAAAATTGCTGGCTTTGCGCCAAAATTTGAAACCAATTTCATCTGTGGTTATAATTTATATGGGAGGAGAACAGTGCTGTTGCTGGGATGTTTATTTTGTCGCTCAAGGAGGGAGGGGGAAATGTCTACTTATTCTCTCAGTCTCCTTTGCTGTACTTCTAAGTTATGAGGATAAGAAGAAACCAGTATCAGTTGTCAAGCAGTGGGAGGGGACAAATACAGTCACATGTGCATGCACACACAAACATAAGCAACATATGCAAAACACATGCAACCCACTCAGAAATGCATATGTGCCTCTGTGTATATGCTTTTGAGTGTGTGTGTTTATGTTGCGAGTGGTTAATGTTAAAGCATAGTTTTGGCCTGACAGATATCTAGACATCAAATTAAAGATCTAAAGATACAGACACATTTAAATTTGCAAAATGATAGAAAGAGCACCACATATATACAGTGTGGCTGTGTGGTCAAGAAGGTTGCTTACCAACTACATGGTTATGGGTTCAGTCCCACTGCATAGCACCTAGGGTAAGTGACTTCTAATAAAATGTTTTCAGCTATAGACCAAAGCCTTGTAAGAATGGATTTGGAAGATAGAAATTGAAAGGCAGTCATGTGTGTGTGTGTGTGTGTGTGTACACGCATGTACATGTGTATGTGTGTGTGTCTCATCATCACTATCATTGACATTTGATATTTGTTTACCAAGCTGGACAGCTTGA
Organism: Octopus bimaculoides; assembly: GCF_001194135.2. NCBI lineage: Eukaryota > Metazoa > Mollusca > Cephalopoda > Octopoda > Octopodidae > Octopus > Octopus bimaculoides. Next base: position 35,371,390 of record NC_068994.1, on the reverse strand, counting down.
CAAGAACTGGCAAAGTCAGGGACCACACCAGGTTCCATAGTCTGTTTTGGCTTAATTTCTACAGCTGGATGCCCTTACTAATGCCAACCACTCCACAGAGTGTACTGGGTGCTTCTTATGAGGTTCCATCACAGTGCTTTTTACGTGACATTTTGATTTTAGGATTTCATGTACTTATCTTGAATTCATGTGATAGTTGTAAATAAATGTAACTGTCATACAGGCAGCATCATTCATTTCCAATGTTCTGTAAAAACATGCATTACGATATCATCTTGTTTGGAAACATGTGAGGGCAGACAACAGGAAGGGCATCCTGTCATAGAAAATCTGCTTTAATACACTACATCCAACTCATGTAAGAACAGGAAAGTGGACAGTAAATGATGATAATGAGGATGATGATGATGAATCTCAGAATTCTGATGGAGTCAACTGTTCAATTTTACAGCTTGTTTTCCTGTACTAGAATGGATTAGATGAGCTGTTATTGAGACATTGTTTTTATAGCTGGATGAATGTTCCTGCTACTAATCCTTGTTTTAAAAGTAAGGAATCTTTTATTCCAACTCAACTTTGAAAGCACCAAGTGAGTAGGTGATTTATTAACAAGACAGGTCAACAACTCCACTATTTGTAGGTTGTTACATTCACAGAAACATGTGTAAATGTCAACACACATACACAAGCACATGTAACCATACACATAACTTTATATACTTGCATAGTGTAATTCTTTATAGGTGCAGGGGTGGCTGTGTAATAAAAAGGTTGCTTCCCAACCACATGGTTTTGGGTTCAGTCCCACTGTATGGTATCTTGGCCCAACCAAAGCCATGTGAGTGGATTTGATAAATGGAAACTGAATGAAGCCTGTCGTATGTGTGTGTGTGTGTGTGTGTCCCCATCATTGCTTGACAACTGGTATTGGTGTGTTTTACATCTTCATAACTTAGCAGTTCTTTAAAAGAGACTGATAAAATAAGTACTAGGCTTAAAAAATAACTCCTGCGGTCAATTTGTTCAAGTAAATCCTTCAAGACAGCACTCCAGCATGGAGCTTTTATTTGTTTCAAATGACTGAAACAAATAAAAGAATATATATATATTAATGGTAGTCTCTCGAGTCCAATAAAGATGGTTCTGCAATTTCTTGCTGAACAACATGCACAGATGATTTGTTTATAGTAAGAAGTGTTTGTGCTGCACATTAGCTCACTTCCTCCATCAAATCAACTGTGCATCTGTTCAGTGCATGGTGTGCCACACAGCTAATATCAAAGTGGTCACAGAGCAATGTGAGATGCTGGGAATCAAACCCATGATTTTGCAATTATATATTGCCAACATAAGGTTTATTCGTTGTTTACTAACTGACTGACCGTAACAGATTTCTGCCTCCAGTTTGGAGAGGTATATGCCCTCTTCCATTAGGGTCTGAAGAGTTGACCATGGATGCAAAATCATTGGTCACTCTATGACCGGACATATATTTAACTGCAAATAAATACATTACTGCTCTATGTTTTAGAGTGTGCTCCTTTTGCAGATATATGATACACTGATCCACCGACTAGTAATCGTTGTAATTGCAACCCAACTATAAAATGGTGCAGTCTCTTCTGGGTCTTAACTTGACATCCCTCAGTATGGCCATTTAATGATTTTCTTTTCTAAAGTTTGAGTTGCATCATTTAGAGCTGTCCGTTAAGTCAGACGCAAACAATCTCTATTTCAAGTTCTTATTGGATAATCATTTTCCGTCTGTCATTTTAAAACCTTGTATAGTTTGAATTATAATTATTTATTTATACTTTGTAAGTATGAATTTCCTCATGAGCAAGGATCTCAATGCTTGCTCCTGTCTAGAATTTTTTACATTACCCTTGGATGTGAAAATCCTGTAAAATTCTTCTAAATATAAGTCACATCTATCGGTTCCAGGTCTGAATGGTTTTGTAGTACAAATGAAATTGCCATTTAATCATATAGTCCTTGTTATTGTACTTACAAAAATAAAACCCAGATTAATTTGTTAAGACTTGTTTGGAACCTTCTATTTTTGACTTTATATATATATATATATATATATATATATATATAATTTAGAGAAAAAAAACCCACAATTATTTCATTCATCCATGAAAATCCACAATCACAGAAAGGAAAATGTGGATTTTCATGGATGAATTAAATAATTGTGGTTTTTTTCCTCTAAATTATATATTCATATTTTATATATTGTGAAATTTATTTTAATTTTGACAAATTAAATTGAATTTTTCCCCATAAATTTGGAATTTTTTCCCTCATATTATTAGTATTATTACTATTATTATATATACACACACACAACAATTTTCTTTCAGTCTCTGCCTAACAAATTCACTCACTCAAGCTGCTGTACTGTGTGACTGAACTCAATACTGTGCAGTTTGAAAGCATACTTCTTTACCACACAGCATCTTTCAACAAACGTGTAAGTGTGTATGTGTGTGCTTGTACATGTTATGTCCACAATTATCAGTACATAAATGCACATAACATTCTTTTCTTCTTTTAACTAAATGTAGTCAGTGGTTTTGCAGCATGCTGGGGTTCCGTCTTGGAAGGTTTTAGTCAATTAAATCAATCTTAGGACGTAATATTAATTCTGCGTCAATTTTTTGCCAAACTGATAAGTTACGAGATAGTAAACAAACCCCGCATTGATTGTCAAGTTGAGCAGGACAAAAAGAACAATGCACACACACGCACACACACACACACACACAAACCGACACACATGAATTTTCAATAAAATTTGTTGTCCGACAGAGTTATTTCCCTTACATCTTGAACTTCATAATATTGTTTTGACCCTCTCGCTTCTTTCTTGTTTCTCTCCCCTTCCTCTCTCTCTCTTCCACCTTCAATCCAATTCTAATGAGCATATTTTTTATGATTATTTCTTTCCAATTATTAGTAAATTATAAGTTTTGGCAGTTTGTGTCTCTTAGGTCTATGTTGTAGGTTTCGTTGGCAGCTTACATTACAAGCAGTTTACATCAATTAGTCAATTATGCTTAAATCTCGCTTTATCTGTAGATAGGACTGATGAATCAGAACCGAAAGAGGCTACGTAACAACTATTGCGAGGAACAATCGATCTTGGCTGGTCAAGAGTATAGAACGATGATGGCAGATAGATATATATTTTATTTCATTCACAGCCAAAACACTACAGCAGTGACGTATGAACCCAAAGCACCAATCAAAGTTTGATATGTCCCCTGACAAGAAACTCTGGGCTCTTGTGTCACTGATGTAGCTCCTCAGCTTATAAAAAAAAAATCAATTCGATTCTTTCCATGTGCGTGCATGCGCGCATGCGTGCGTGTGTGTGTGTGTGTGTGTGTGTGTGTGTGTGTGTGTG
>NC_068994.1:35365227-35366631 GCF_001194135.2 Octopus bimaculoides | reverse complement strand
AGAAATTATATTAAAAAAAACGGTTGGTTTTTCCGTACGGACGTACATGAAAACATTAACCTATTGAATTTTAGTTTTATTTGATGTAGGAAATAGAGGCCGTGCTGTGGCATCCGGGCTTTATAAACACACACACACTCATGTACATACACACATAGGTACGTACATAGGTAGATAGATACGTACATGCATAAATATATGCATATGTACAGACATACATAAATACAGACACACGTACTTACCTACCTACACACACACACACACACACACACACACATATATATATATATATATATATATATATGCATACATACATACATACATATATGTTTCACATTATGACACAAAGCCAGCAATTTCGGGGATGGGGATAAGTCCGATTACATCGACGCTAATGCTCAACTGGTACTTGTTTTATCGACCCGAAAAGGATGAAAGGCAAAGTAGACCGCAGCGGCATTTGAACACACACATATAGAGGGGTGACGAATGGACGAACGTATCGTTGGGTTCTTGTGCAGAATTGAAGCTCCTCCAGAAATTTCTTTTGATTTCAGTCAAGACAGTTCTTGGGATTGGTGGTTGTATGATTATTTGCATTTTTTCTTCGAGATTAATCGAAGTTTTCAATGGAATTAAAGCTGATCGCTAACAAAGTGACAAGAATTCTTTGGGGTTCCTAAATACATGATTGACTCGTATGTCTGTCCATATGTATGTAAGCGTGTGTGTACATATGTATGTATATACTTATATATAGCTACGTATAATTTACTCAGCAATATGTACTGAATACTTATTTCCTCTCAGGTGTGAAATCATAGCGTGTGTTCGTGCGCGAATGTATTTGCGTGTGTGCACTTATATATCTTTGCAGATAAGCTTCTGTACCTTGACATCGCAAGGGAGGTCACTTTTCATGCACAAGAAAACAACCACATTTCTCATTTATTTTGTTGAAAATCCGCTGAAGCCAACTTTATATTTCATTCCGACAGAGTCGATAAAATCAGTTAAGTACTGAGACTGATGGTGTCCACTGAAGCTCTTTCTCCTAAAAACTGCTGGTCTTGTGCCGAAAGCAGAAGCCGGCGGAGTTTCGGAATAACTGTCCAACATAAGTTGGATTGTCCTTTTTTTTATTTTTTTTTCTCACCGTGCACTTCAAACTGTCGGGGAAAGCCCTTTCGAATAAACAAAAAAAATGTTTAATCCACGGTGATGTCACGACAGACATCACCATTAGCCCCTCACCCCAACACTTCAGTTATTATATTCCATATTTTGAAACACGTAATCCAAATCTTTTGAGAAAAAAAAAATTCAATTCATGTAATATTTATACGTGCCCCCTCCCCCACTTCCTAAAACAGTAACCACCGATAAAATTTACTTTTCGTTATT
>NC_068994.1:35363537-35364397 GCF_001194135.2 Octopus bimaculoides | reverse complement strand
TTTAGACAAAGCTTCCCCCACATCATTTTAAAGTGTGTGGTGCAAAAAAAAAAAAACATGAAAATGGAGAAAATTCAATTTACCAAGGACGGCAATTCCGAACGTTTGCCAATGATGATACTGTCCCATTTGTTTTTTTCTTTTCTTTTAAGCATTCCAATTAAGAATTGAATCTTTTTTAAAGTGCTATAACTGTGATCACCTATTCATTGATTTTTTTTTTCTTTTGAGTGTTCCAACTGTGACCTTCCCATGTTCCATATATGAGCATCTCTTCTTATTTTTACTTTGTTTCTTTTTTTAAGGACACCTTGGATAATGTTTTGTAGCCTGTTGGACTATAACACACACATAAACATATACATACATAAACATATGCACACATAAACATACATATACACACAAACCCACATCCTTAAATATACATAAACCATTGTTATTGTAGTTTTGGTCCTTGTCAGTTTCAGTAAAAAACTGATGGTCAAAGGCACTCCACTTATGACCATTGAAAATAATTTATTTTCCAGGCATAGTGTATCCTGTACTACATTATTTAATTTTTATTTAAAAACAAAAAAAGGGGGTGGTGTAGACTTTGACACAAGGAGCATTTTGGCTTAAGAAGACAGAGTGGTCACTTTCAGAATGTAGGATGGTCATTGTTGGAACTCTTTCCAAAAATATTAGATCCTGGTTGGAACACTTCTAACCTTAAGCATACTGTAGGTGCATCATGTTGCCATATGAGTTTTCTTCCCTTTCAATGCAACACAAAGTTCATTTGGATATTGTAAATAGTTATGACAATTATAATTTTAAGCCTGTATCCATTCATCTCACAATATATATATATATATATA
>NC_068994.1:35361532-35362382 GCF_001194135.2 Octopus bimaculoides | reverse complement strand
TATATATATATATATATATATATATATATACATACATACACAAACATATATATAAAGAGAGAGAAAGAGTGAAAGTGAGACAGATTACCAGACTTAAAAGTAGATACTGGGGTTCATTTGTTTAACTAAAGCCTCCAAAGTGGTGCCCCAGCATGGCCACTTTCATATAACTTAAACAAGTAAAAGATAGATAAATACTAGTATTGATATAATCAAATATATCTCTCTCTACTCCTACTCGCAAATCTGAGGCCATGTGCCTGTGTCAGAAATCAATATTAGTGATACTTACGACTGAACTGTTGTAAAATGGCAGTTTATCATTGATCAAAATGACAAAAATTATTTGAAGCAATTATGGGAGTTATAAAAGGTACATCATTTAAAAACTACTTGAAGAAAAACGATACTTAAAGATAGTTAAAGAAACAAAAAAGAAAAAAAAATTAGTGGTAGATAGTTTTAGAAAGAAAAAGTGGTGAAGATTGAACTACAAGCAAGATACAAGTAACTTTATTAAAAGGAATGATGTGCAGAACAGAGGAGGAAAAAAAAATGAAGAAAGGAATTTCTTGGAGAGAAAGCAATTTCCTTTAAGAGAAAAAAAAAGAAAAAAATATATCAATAGAAAAATAAATTTCTAATATCTTGCTGCTAGTGAAAATTAATAATGGTACATTTAAGGTGAGATAGGATAGTAGACTGGTAAATATAGTCATGATTGTCATCATCCTTACCATCATCATCATCATCATCACCATTGATGATGAGAGGAAAAGAAATAGAAGTCATTTACTCAAGGTAAAAATTCAGAAAAATTTAACAATGTAACAAAAAAAAAAAAAAATCC
>NC_068994.1:35361273-35361522 GCF_001194135.2 Octopus bimaculoides | reverse complement strand
AAACAAAAAAAACAAACAACAAAGTGTAATAAAAAAAGTACCAAAAGAAAAGTGATAGATTTGCATAAAACTGCTGCTACCCATTGCACACACACATGGGTAGTGTAATGTGTGCATATATACATATACACATATATATATATCTGTACGTGTGTACATGCAGATCAAAAGATGTGTGTGGATAAGGAAGAGCTTGAAAGATACGTGTATATATCTATCTGTCCGTCTCTCTCTCTCTCTCTCTCTCTC
>NC_068994.1:35355337-35361263 GCF_001194135.2 Octopus bimaculoides | reverse complement strand
ATATACAGTACTATGCAAAAGTCTTCGGCCACTTTAAGCTATTGTAAATTTCTAGCAACTGCCAACTTGTAAGTGGATGTTTCACATCGCGTTTTTTACAGATGAAACATTGGCTCTGTTGTAGGGGTCCTGAAAAGAGGGAAAGACGACCACCAAAAATGGCCATGCAAAAGTATTCAGCTACCTCACATAAACCAATCAAGATACAGTGTTTTAAAACAGAAAAATGTCTATAATGAAAATTTATTACATAATGTTCATTTCAAGAAGTTACTGTACATTGTTAATATTTCATGTGGCTTCCCTTAGCTTGAATAATTGCTTCAATATGCCTGGGAAGAGATGTGTACAAATCCTTCATCATCTTCACAGGTAAGAGATGCCATTCTCTGTGGCTGAGCTCCCACAACTCTTCAAGATTGTATGGATTCTTCTGACAAACTCTTCTCTCTAGTTCTGTCCATATTTTCTCAATGATATTTAAGTCAGGGCTCTGAGCTGGCCAATCTTTCAATATGGTAACACTTTCATCAGCCAAACACTGTTGTGTTGCACGTGATATGTGGCAGGGAGCTCCGTCATGCTGAAAAATCTCACCTTCATCCAAGTTTAGTATCAAATTGTCCTTCAGCAATTGGATGTATTTGGCACTATTCAAGTTACTGTCAATTTTAATCAACTTCCTTAAACCATTACTTTTCATGTGTCAGACTCTTACCCCCAAACTTCACTGTTTTCGGTGTGTAACATGGGTCGTTTTGCTTTCCTGGAGGCCTTGACAATTTCTTGCACATATATATATATATATATATATATATAAAATCATCATCATCATTTAACGTCTGTTTTCCATGTTGGCATGGTTTGGTCGGTTTGACTGAGGTCTGGAGAGCCAGCGGCTTCACCAGGCTCCAATCTGATCTGGCAATGTAGAAACATTGCCAGATCAGATATCTATACACACACACACACACAGAAAGGAAGATTAAGTGATAGATATACACACATATTTATGTATATATATGTTGATGTACACATATAGGAAACAACTTTATTTCAACCCTTTAATATTGAAGACACACTTGCATCCAAGTTTAATTGTTTATGAATTTTCAAAACCTTACACACACTCATACATGTATATATATAAATTAAATTATACTCAAGGATCAATAAAAAAAATGCATCAATAAGGCAAACACCACTGACAACTTCATTCAGAAGTTCATGAATTTTGAAATGTTGTTCCAAATTAAACATAAAATATTAATAAGGAACAATGAAAATTCATTTATAAAAATTGATTAAATATGAATATAGTTGTGCTTTCAATATCATAAGTTTGAAAATAAAACAGCTATTACATACATACATACAAACATGCAAGTGCTGATGTCATAAGAACTTTTAAACTTTTGAGAGAACATGATATGATTGTCTCGAAAGTTTATAAATTCTTATGATGTTCACCAACATACAATCCTTACTGGTAAGAATAAAGTATCTAAAATAGATAAATTCAAAGGGTTGCTTTGGTATGATAGTAGAATGTTTTCAAGAGATATGAGTTCAAGTGCCACATGAAGCCTTTAAATTTTTCTATCTGTTAGGGTATTTTAGCCCAAAATTTACAAGCTGTTATTTATAGCTTTATGTGCCTCTATATCCACCGTTTCAAAAAAAAAAAAAAGAACGATATATATATTTATAAATTTAAGGAATAAATTTATATATACTCAAATACCCAAAATATCAAGGAGTTTCTGCCTCACAAACAGGAATTACACCACAGTTATTTTGTGATCTTTGCTATTAACCCATTTATTCTATCCAAATTATTATTAATTAGGATAAAATAAATACATATAATTAAATATATATATATATATATATATATATATATATATATATATATATATGTATATATATATTAGTATAATGACAAATCGAAGTCTTTATTAGATAATACAGTTACAATGTGAATATAGGAGTGGAATGTTTTATCAACCCTGAGCAGAAAAATTCTGAAGTGCGTTGCATCAATACATACACCTCAGTGTATGTATGTATGTACAAGGAGAGAGAAAATTATAACGTACACATTCCCTAATCACTCTGGTACTGAGTCGCTTACGACAACGAGGGCCCCAGTTGATCCGATCTACGTAGCATCCTGCTCGTGAAATTAACGAGCAAGTGGCTGAACACTCCACAGACAAGTGTACCCTTAACGTAGTTCTCGGGGAGAATTAGCGTAACACAGAATGTGACAAAGCTGGCCTTTTGCAATACATGCACAACTCATTCTCGCCCGTTGAGTTGACTGGACCAACGTAAAATACAGTGGCTGACTCAAGGACACCGCCAACTATCGAACTCGTGAATTTACGATCGTGAGCTGAATACGCTAACCACTTGGCTACACGCCGTCATATTACTAAAGGCAAAAATAACTGAATCCTGTAAGAAAAATATAAAGCTACTTCGTGCAAGGGAGGCAACTTATCCATAACAATATTCCATGTCATTCTTGAAATTATGGTTTTACTGCTTTAATTTAGTAGTTTATTTTTTTAAATATTCATAATTTTTATTTATTTATTTTTTTTTTGTGGGTGAGCGTTAAGATACTTTGTTCTCTGTCATTGTGAGTTCAAATACAGCCGAAACAATTTTTGGCTTCGAGTTAAAATTCCATATTTATTTACTTTTCTTTTAAAGAATAGGACTCGATTGAATCGAAATCAGATACCAGCCCGATACCTATGTTCTTATTTAATCTCAGTTCAGCTCTTATCAAATAGAGCTATGATCAAACGGCATTTCAGCTTTGACTATCATTTCTTTATTTTATTATTTTTATCTAAATGGTTTATATAGAATCATCTTATCTCATAGGAACTTCATTTCTTTTCTTCTTTTTTTTCCTTTTCATTGCTCCTTTACCTTCTTTTATTTTATTTTAATTTTTCATCTTTAAGACTGGTGGTAGATTTGCGCAATCGTTTGAGCGTCGGATAGACTGCCAGCAGTATAGCTACGGTCGGGCTATCTTTCATTAGAAGTCTATGACGAAATGAGTGTGACACTGTCAATCACACTCATGACTACGTCATGTACTTATACCGGAACATTGCCTTACAGTTGTTAACGTTATGAGTTCAAATCTCACCAAGGCCAACTCTTCCTTTTAACCCTTTCAGAACGCATAAATAAAGCATTAGAATTTAATATTCATATAAAAAAATTTTGGTAGACCTTTGAGCGAATTGGGAGGCACAGGTCACTCAAAAGGTTGTGAACATTAATGGAATTAAAGTTGTGGGATAATATGAGGGTAGTGACGAGTGAGACAAACTGCACAGGGTAGCAATCGAAGATATGCTATTTTTAAGGAGGGGAACGGCCAATCTGGCTACAAGTGTAGGGGTGGGCTAAACACCACGAAAAACTCTTAGTTTGTGATTTGGGTTAGATTAGGCTAAAATTTCCAGTAAGTCAAGCGGTTGCGTTAACTCGTAAACCTATGTTTATGCTGTTTGGCCGAAGCCGACTTTGAGCAGCTCTAGGATCTAGTTTTTTTCATTCGCAAATATGACTCGCTCCTTTTCTTTTCAGGAAAAAAATGTATCCTGGACTACATAAGGCTATGTTGTGTCCTTTTCATAAACTTTCTACCTTATAAATTTGCATGAGATTTGTTTGCTGAAATAGCCAAAATTTGAAATCCGTATATAGAATGACGAAACTAAATGTTGTATAGGTAAAAATATAAGGAATTATATCTGAACGTATCTCACTGCAAAATTAAATCCTTCCGAAGGTCTTTTGGGCAGTTCCATAAGGACCGATCGGTTGGACTGGTTTTACAAATTTGTTTACATTTTAATTAGTAGCCTCTGCCTAATCTCGACATTCTGGGAGTAAGAAACACGTGAACTTTGATGAGATATAAAGATCGCAGGTCTTAGAGGGCTTAATATCACAGCGAAGCAAAACATATTTTACTCGTGTTTGTACGAATAATCATAACACACACTGTAATGATACGCTGGTAATAAATATTGTATAATGTAATATTTATTTTGACTCTGCGGTTTACTATACTCGATATTCAATCGATACGACTATGAGTACACCCTTCACTACGTAAAGAAAACCCTTTCGCTCCAGGTCTAATCTGACCTGGAGCGAAATACAGCCATTCTAGCTACGAACAACACATCTTTATTTATATATTGCTGGTGGAGTTTATCCTGGATTACACTATCCAATGTGTACTTCACTTTAAGAGAGTAAGAGGAAACTTAGCTACTATTTCTGCTTGGGCGGACAACCACATAGGAACTTCCAAGTAGTAGTCGTTTAGCCCCAGTCCAGCTCAGATTGAGCAGATCTGTATAATCAAGAATATTCTAGCTGTGACCACCTCTCTCTCTAACATTTTTTTTAAAGCATGGTGTATAAGACCCACAACATAGTTTGTCCTTCTATTAGTAATATGCTGAGATTATTATGTGACTGGAAATTTGGTTGCTATTTCTACCAGGTCCATCAACCATATTTAAGCTTTCTCTTTTGTTTGTATAAGAGAGAAGTGTAGGAGAGAGAGAGGAAAACTAAATAAACATAAATAACAAGAGAAAAATTAATAATTTATAGCTTAAAATAGATAATTCGGGAAAGCTAGAGTTTCTTAAAGTAATTTATTTTTATCACCTTTCATGGAATAGGTTTCTTAACAACAATACAAAAAATGCTATCCTTAATCTATAATGTTTGAACATCGTGACTAAGACTTTCTACACGCACGTGTGTGCGTGTGTATTTAAATATGTATGTATAGTGTATGGACACAAACACATACGTCTATCTATATATTTACCCCCCCCCCTTCTCTCTATACATATATATATATATATATATAAACACAAATAAATGTATATATGTATGTGTGTTCGTATATATATTTATGCATAAATATGTTAGTGCGTGTGTGTATGTATGTATATACATGCTACATGTATGAAATGTGTACGAAAGCTTTTGTCTACTATGTATGTTTATTATTTTATATCTACTTATGTATCTGGATATATATTTATTTAGTTTATGTGTGTGTGTGTTTTTTTCTAACAATTTATATTTATCATAAGTTTGTGGGCATGTGTGTACTCGAGTATGCAAGAACATGCAAGGGTTTGCGATGGTGCTTTGTACTATATAAGATGGGTGTAGAGGGTTTTGAATATTATTGTGATTTGCAAATGTGTGTGTCTATACATTTTATACGTTTGAGATAATATATAAATAAAGATGTGTACGTTCGGTGTCTGGATGAGTGACTAAGATTGTGCGTGCGTGATTGTGTGTGCGAGAGAGAGAAAAAGAGAGAGAGAATGTTTGTCAATGGAATTCTAATATTGTGTTGGACTGTTTTTCGTGATTTGGGTTTGAGTATGCTTAAGAAAATTTTTTTTTATATGTATGCATCTCTGATTTTTCTTCTAAACGTTGTGATATATGGCAGCTTATGTGCTTGTGTGTCTCTCTGCAAATATATATGAGACTGTGTTTGAAAGGAAGTTTGTATGAACAACGTTTCTGCGTACTGTGCTTGTGAATACGTCTTCATTGGAGAAAACATATTAGTGTTTAAGGGCGAGAATGTTAGCAATACTTTAATTTGTAGGTTTGCCGATGAATGAACATACGTCGCGCGTGCGTGCGAGATTTTCTTCTATTTGTAATTTTTTATTGTCGTGAAAAGGTAGGAGCCAATCTCAAACCAAGAAACAAAGTCCTTTTATTGGAAAGTAGACAATATCTCTCAACCAAGTAGTCAGGCACTTGCAAATAAAGAAGTATTGCATAGCATTACTCTTGCACATCTCTTGTATGTGTGTGTGTATATATATATATATAT
>NC_068994.1:35343245-35355242 GCF_001194135.2 Octopus bimaculoides | reverse complement strand
ATAGTTTTTTATGTTTGTATAAAAGAGCATCTTTCATCGTTTACTTGTCTCACTTATTGGACTAACGGCCATGCTGGGGCATCGACCTCAGTGCTTGTTTTTTTTGTTTGTTTTTTTAAAGTTTCCTATTTATTCAGTCGCTTCTTTTGCAGAACCACTAAATTACGAGGACGAAGACAAGCCAATACTGGCTGTCAATCGAGGGGAGGAACACACACACAAATATTTATATATATATACACGACAGGTTTCTACAGCTTCTGTCAATCAAATTCACTCACAAGACATTGGGCGACCTGGAGCTATTGTAGAAGACGCTTATACAGCTTACTGCGTAGCGGAACTGAACCCAAAATTGCATGGTTTCAAAGCAAGTTTCTGAACCACACAGCCATGCCTGCGCATGTTTTTCTTTTTTTTTCTTCTTCTACAGTTGGAATTTTGATAGAACATTTTGCAAAATTTCATTGAGGAATCTGTAGCCTGTACTTGCGGATTAATTGTCGTACCATCTTTGTATGTGAGAGAGAGGGATGGCTAAGACAAGTGACACATGAAGGCTTCCCTCTTTAGTTACTGTCTAACCCAGAAAGCCTATGACTAAATGCGTCCCAATCGTGACCTACCATAATTTTGTGCATTTTGTGTCGATTTTTATTTTATTCATTTTACAAATCAATTTTCCCCATTGAAATTAACTAAAATATAATTAATTCGTTCCAGCTCCACAAAACCATCCAAGGATAATTTTTATGGGTTTTAAAACAGAAATGGTGTAGTTGCAAGTAAAATGACAATTATAAAAAAAAGAGAATGCAAAAGAAATATGTAAACTGGCTTACCTTCTTTGTATTGATTTTTCGATGCTTACTAGTTACTCCTACGTGAAAACCAAAAAAAAAAAAAAAATAGAACAGAGTGGTGACACTTAGTAGAGATTACACGTCGTTGATTGGTTAAAATTACCGAAATACGACAAATTTAACACGAAATAACTTCTAAAATAGGAAATTTTGTCAAAAATGTTGAAAGTATACCATGTTGAGCGTGAGAAATTACACCAGTATACGAAATTTCAAACTATTTAGTTAAAAAAAATTTTTTAACATTTGTGAGCGAAACTGACGTATTTTAGAAGTTATTTCGTGTAAAAGTTGTCGTACTTGGGTAGTTGAAAATAAACCGTGTTGAGCATAAATAATAAATCTGTGAGCAAAACTGAATAAATCCCTTGTAGCTGCTTTTTCAGGATGATATTTTTCTACAAATTCAAAAACATACTGCCATTTTACCAACACTGCCTTTATTTCACTCGTAGAGATAGCATTCCCTGCTACACTACCATGCCATATCGATGATTTTCAGGCAGTTTACAATTTTGTAGTGCCCCTTTCAAAACTCATGGAGGATTAGATTTGTATTTTCGGTAACTTCAAAGCACCGACGAAACAGGTGTTTGGTGTACAATTTATTAAAATTAGAAATCACCTTTTGGTCCATGGGCTGCAAGACAGGGAGTGGATGAGTGAAACGAACTTAACTTTTATAAATTTAAATTCATCCAGGATATCATCTTCGAGGTTAAAAGGGTGAGTAGGATCATAGTTGAGGATGGGGAGGGCCTTCAGAGGAAGATTGTTCTCCAGAAAATACTTTTTCACTGCTGGTCTGGAGACAAGGTTGATCCAGGCTTTAACGTTTGCCTCCACATGACCCGCAGCTTCTCCTTCAGGATTTTGTGTGATTTGAACGTTCGTGGGTTTTGGGAATGGTAGACAAAGAGTGGCTAGATCTTCAAGTCTCCACTCACATTGGCACAAAGGGCGAGAGTTAACCTATCTTTCATAGGCTTGTAGCCTGGCATTTTCTTCTCCTCTACAGTTATATGGGTTCTTCAGGGCATTTTTTCCAAAGAAGGCCAGTTTCATCACAGTTGAATACCTGAAGTGCGATGTACCCCTCGGCTGCGATGAGCTGACGGAATTCACACACGAAATCTTCAGCTGCCTTCCTGTCAGAGCTCGCTGCTTTTCCATACCTGACGGCGCTATGAACACCAGTCCTCTTCTTGAAATCATCAAACCAGCCACAACTAACCTTAAATGCGTCTGCTGATGTCGCCTCCGTCAATGTTCCAGGGTTCTGCTTCAGGAGATTCCCATACAGCGCTCATGCTTTCTTGCAGATGATGGTCCGTAATCATATCCTCTGCGAGTTACTTCTCGTTGATATTCAGGAGAAGCAATTTTCCCATCCATTTGTGCACAGACGTGCATTGCTTAGAGAGCCTGGAGACACCCTTTGCTGTTGTAACGGCCTTGATCTCACCCTTTTTTTTTTAGGATGATATAGATTGTCGAAGTCCTGCGGTTGTATTGACGTGTTATGTCCACTACACGCAATCCTTTCTCAAGTTTATCAATGATTTCCTTCAATTCTATCAGCTTTTTCTTCTTTTCAGCACTGTCCTTAGCACTAACAAAATATGCACAAAACTAAAGGAAATTATTGGGTAAAACACAACAGAGATGCTGTTACAGCGAGATAAACACGTGAACTGAGCGAGCGGAGGCTGCGCTTGTTGGAAGAGCGTGTGCGAGCTCAGCGTTGACTAGCGATAACTCGCTCATACTTCAAAACAAAAATTCGCACAACCTTCGGCTCGTATAGCAAATTACTCGTACAATGGTGCATTCGTTCTGCGAGGTTCTACTGTATATATATATATATATGTGTGTGTGTGTGTGTGTGCGGGTGTGTTAGTATTGTGCGCGTGTTAGTATTGTGCTGCCACTCAAGACGGATGATAATAATGTCGGTCATATCATTAATACTAATCCCCTACAAGAGCGAACGTTACATCTGGTTGGCTCTATTGACCACAACTTTATTCATTCTGTGCATGGGGTACATCAATGATAGTCCTGGATCGTAAAAGAACTGAAAAGAGAAGGAATGAACAGCCGCTGGCTCGTTAGACTAATCTGCTTATTAATGTCAGCATTGTTCCGATACGTTTTGAGCAATATCTCCATTGCTGATGTGCAGAAAGGTTTTCTTATCAATATGAATCTCATCCAGGATTAGCAAACATTGTGATTTATTGATCGCAGTGAGTCGCAGTTGCCACATGTTTGTTCTGATACAATATCGTTTGGTCACACTACTTTCTTTGCAACAATCATCATTCTTGGATATGTTCTCGTCCTTTCTAGATGTTAGCTCTTTGTTTTGAGTTCAGATCCCACTGAGTTCAGCTTCTTATCTTTTATCTTTTCAAGCCCGGAAAATAAAGTACTAGTCCAGTAATGGAGCTGATTATTATTATTATTTCAAACTCTGCGAAGTTAACTTTGCCTTTCATCCTTTCGGGGGGAGCCGATGAAATAAGTACCAGTTGAGCACTGGGATCGATGTAATCAACTAGTCTCCACCTCCCCACAAAATTTCAGGCCTTGTGCCAATAATAGAAAGGACTATTATTATTATTATTATTATTTCAAAGAAGAAATCAGCAGTGTTCGTATATAGAGAAGGATGGGCCCCATCATATGTCATGAAGATACCTCCAAGACTCTGCCAACATTTTGAGGACCCAAGTATAGAAGTAATATAACTGCAGTATCATAAAAAGACTGATTCCCTGAGACAACCTCATCATTTTCTACGTTTAACTTCTTTGATCAGCTTCTTTATAACGTTAATTATTTTTCTTGTACTTCAGAAAGGCATATGTTTCTAGTGTCTGTGTGTGGTGGAACAGAATTAAATACAATTTTGTAATCCAGCAAATCTCTAACCAGACTCCTTCTTTGCTGTCACATTTTTAATAGCATCATTTTGTTGATCAGTACTTGCTCTCAACACCTCTTGAAATTCATTTCTTTCCAGCTGCTTGTTCGCCTATAATTATATTATCAATTCTCAGTGGTTTTTCAGAGAAACAAATTCAGACCAAACATTATACAGTTCGTACATAACACTTTGACATATAATTAAAAAAAAAAAAAAACAGAGGCTGGTAGATTCCAGCTCAGCTAGTGACAGTTTTTTTGTTTTCTATTAGCTTCGTCTCTGCTAATACCAGTCTGTTTAGTATATAAAATTTTCCACCCAAAATACGTAGGTATTGGATGGTTAAATGTTTATACAAAAAGGCCCCTTTTTTTTTGAACTAATAACCTACGATCAAGTTTATTTGATATATTTCTACCCTGTAGTTCTCTAACACCTTTCATGAGAGATCACCATAAATAGTACATATAATGTTAGGGAAATATTCAAATTGGATTTTCTAAAACACTACAACGGGTTACCCATAAACGAACAGTTATCTCAACAAATTAAACAACTAATGGTTTTCTGACGAAAATTTTCTAGTCGTATAACGAACTAAACCTTCATTAATGAATTACGATCTTGTTCAGAAACATAAACAAACGCACGTGGATTAGAAATGACGTAAAATGTAATCAAAATGAAAGACCGCCCAAGCAGGTTACTGGAAGAACATACACAAACGATACTCTAGATCATTGGTTCTCAACTGTTTTATTTAAATGAATTTTCACACGGACACCTCTTAATATGCTTATATATATATATATATATATGAAATTTTTAATTTAGTTCACGGACCCCACGTTGGGAACCACTGCTCTAGATGAACAAATTGTATTCGAAACAATTTTTCTGAAGAAAATTACATTCAGCCGAAAAACAGAAATTTGGACAAAACCCACGAGTAGACTATGCTCACACATATAAGTAACTTGGAGAGCATGTACAAATGGTTTGTTAATGTCCTTTTACGGATTGCATGTAGCTTGCAAATTTTTGTTTTTGTTTGTCTTGTGTTATTTGTTTTTTTCCTTTTTGTTACAAACATGAACACAAATCGACAGAAGCAAGACAAAAGGAAATACAAACAGATACATGTCTATATTTATGTATTTGTTACTGATGGATAGTTTAAATAAGACATCATTTCATACCTTTATGTAGAGTTTGAGTTTAGCTTGGGACAGATTCCCCATTTATACGTATTTCAATTACTCCTGTAGCGAACAATTTTGTTAACAAATGGGTCTTCAAAACAGATTTCGTTCGTAATCAGACTCTACAATATTACATTTCGATTCAAGACCTTGTTTTAAATTTTCCTCCAGAACATATGAACCTCTTTTTTAGAAAGAGCTTCAGTAACTTGACTTCGTTGTCCTCTCACTTCCATTGTGGATAGTCATTGCAGGAAACGAGTGTGATTTTTAATATATTACTTTTATTTTCATTAATCGCTTCTGAAACTTGAATTTATCACTTGTCGAGTTGTTATTAGTTCATATGCTTAAGCATTCTCTCTAAACATTATTGTTAGTATCTCCTTCAATTTTTATTGACAATCGGTAAATTAATTCATTTCAAACACTTGGTAAGTGTTCTAACATACAAAATAGCCATTTTCCATTCTACTGGTTTTTCTCTCACTTTTTCTTATCCCACCATGTCAATGCTTTGGAGATGGGTTTGCTTTTGTTTATATCTTTAATATCTCCAAGATACTTCTTGAAGCTGGTGAGCTAGCAGATTGTTAGTACATTGGACAAAATACTTCGGTGCATTTCTTCTGACTTATTACATTTTTGAGTTCAAATCTCACTGAGGTTAATCGGGGCTTTCATCCCTTCAGGGTCGATATGATGAAGTACCAGTCAAGCAGTGGTGTTGATGTAATTGACTTGTCCCCTTCACCTCAGAATTGCTGGACTTGAACCTTACAATGGACTGGTTTTCTGTTCAGAGGTAGTTATGATCTCAGTCACTTATACACATGGAAAATGAATAACTGGCCTTATGAGTCTTTGGGTTCAAGAAAACATTTCCTGACTGCTTTGGCAAGAGAATAAAACATCAATTTACCTACATGTTTGGTACATTATTTTATATATAATTTCTCTTTAACTTACTAATCAGTGTTCTCATCAGCTCAGAGTGAGTTTCTAACAGATGAGTGTAATAAGATCTATATTTATTGTAATTTTAGGAACATAATGATACTTTACAGAAAATTCCATTTCCAGTTGATTTTATTCCATACTACTCTCACTTGAGACATTGCTTTTGTTGTTTTCCGAGTTACTGCTTTTATTGTGCATAGTGGCTGGTCAAGTTACTGACCTGATCTCTTTGCTAACAACTTTGCTGCAAGCAAGTTGTCATAAATTGCACAGGATAGGAGTGAAATATACTGATGAACCTTACTAGCATTGGTAATACATAACAAGATGAATACAATATGTATTACAAATTTGTAGGAACACAATTTATTTCACACCTTTGCAGCTGACATTCTTTATTTATCTGGAAATAAACTCTCAGCAACAGTCTGCATAAGTTCGACAAGGATACAAGTCAAGCACTGGTAATGATATAATATGCCAATAGAGCATCCATAAGTGAATGGAATTATTATCAACAACTAAGACTGTTTTCACAATTTGGAGGAAACTGAAGTCTCATCAAAATGAAGTGCTATTGGTAGTGGGCAAAATTCAAACATTTGCCCTGTTGCTTCAGCTATGAGCTTTTAAAAAGCTTAATTTTTCTGGATAAATTCTAAGTGTAATGATTATTTATATATTGTACTGGGTAAAATGAGAGATTAATATGTGTGTTCGGGTTGTTCCAACCACATGGTTTTAGCTTCACTGCTTGACACCTAGGGCAAGTGTCTTCTGTTGTTGCCTCGAGCTGCCCAAAGCCTTGTGAGTGGATTTGGTTGATGGAAACTGAAAGAAGCCCTTTGTATATGTATATGTATGTATCTGTAGGTGTGTATCTTTGTTTCTGAGTTTATCCTCCTCCACTGCTTGACAACCAGTGTTGGTGCATTTATATCCCTGTAACTTAGCAGTCTGGCAAAAGAGATCCAATAGAGTAAGTACTAGGCTTTAAAAAATAAGCCCTGGAGTCAACTTGTTCAGCTTAAACCCTTCAAGGTGGTGCCCCAGCATGGCTGCAATCAAATGACTGAAACAAATAAAAGAATAAAACAATTGTTTCAAATTTTGGCACAAGGCTAGCTATCGGGAAGGGAGCCTTGTCAATTATATGTGCCCCAGTACTCACCTGGTATCTATTTAATTGATCCTGAAAGGATGAAAGACAAAGTGGAATTTGAACTTAAAACATAAAAACCCAGAAGAAATGCTACTAAAACTATTAAATACTACTTGTAGTATTTTTCGCAATTAAACTGATTTGCATCAGGTTACTTTAAAGTAACATGTGTCTACATATCATATAACTCATAACTCTTTATCATCATCATCGTCATCATCATCAACATTTAACCTCTGTTTTCCATGTTGGTATGGGTAGGATGGCTTGACAGGAATTGGCAAGGCCAGGGATAGGGATCACACCAAGTTCCATATACCATTCAAAAAATAACAAAAAGAACTTGTAGTTATTCCTTTCTTGTTGTCATATCATTTCAAGTCACAGTGATATCAATAACAGTAATGGGACAAAATCTGAAGATTCGTGATTTTTCTTGGGGAAGATACAGGTGTAGTTTTTCCACTGTCTTCTGCCTGTTTATTTACAATTCACTGTTATTCCACTGCTCTCCCACTCTTACCCTGAAGGCACAGGACCTATTTAGCCCTTAGGCAAGATAATTGGTTCGGGGTATGACTACATACTGGTGAGCCTTTGTAAATCATGTCTTGGGATTAGTCCTCTTATAAGAGCTGGATGCATTAGCCTCACGACCATCTTCTGCAATTTGACCATAACTGAGGCCTTTGACAAATACTACAATTCATGTCTAGAGTGCACCTGGGAGTAATGGTAACTAAATGGTAATTCTGTGCTTCTCAAAACTCTTAAACTGCCATGCTGGAGCCTCCCCCACAGGATATAATATAATGTCTTGCTTAGGACTAAGTAATCAGATATTTCACTCATTAAAAAAAATTACTGAAAATACATAGGAATTAATTAAAATCAACAATTGTGTTTGTTATTGAAAATAATATTAGCTTATTTAGTCTTGTATTCAAATAATTGTGCTTCGAGAACCGCAAGGGGCTTGTTGCTTTTTGGGTGAATGTAGGTTAATTGAATATCATTTATGATATATTTGAATCAAATCTTTCATGACTATTACTTGATATTGGTTCCAGAATATTTATTTTCTCTGTTGTATATGTACATTAGGTGCGTGCAACCATATGACATTTGCTATGTAATTGCAATGTCAACTGGCTTTCGTTGGGTAATTGCAACCTCAGCCAAAATCAATATATATTGCTATGTCAATGATTATTAAGAATAAAATATAAGAAAGAATAAAAAATAAATCATTTGCTTTATGAATCCATACATATAAGAAGTAAAATGTTATGAACCAAAAAAGAAACATTAAATTAAGATTAGCTAAATTAAAGACAAATTATTAATTTGGTTTGTTTTTTAGAAAATTATTTTTTTTTAACTTGTAAAAGACTATTTAATTATGCTTTACTTTTATTTTTATACTTTTTACTTCAGCTTGACACCCACATATAATAACTATGAGCAGAGAAAATAACAAACTTTAAAATAAAAAGATTTTAGAGTTAAAAATGCTGAAGACGAAGGAAGTACCCAAACAGGGAAGGATTTAACCAAATATATTGCTGGTTCAACTTGGTGTTGATGTCAAGATTCAAAACGATACACTCATACAATATCTGGAATTTTGTGGATTATTACCAGCAGTCACAATGTATGGAAATCTTGAAGGAGGTGGTGTTGGGCAATCTCCTTGAAAGGGGAAAGGCCATAAAAGAACTACAGGTGCCCCCACAAGGTTAATTTTCTTTTGGAAGCTCATACTTAGAATTTTGACAAATTCTTGGTTTTTTCCTATCTGTGGTGCATAGGTGGTGGTTCATTTCAGAAGTTCTTCCAGCAAATTATTAACAATGAGCAGGCACTTAAAGTCATTTAAAAGAAAAGATAAGGGGATGTTGTAAGTGGCTTTATTTTACCATTTGTTGAGGGAGGTTTGGCAGCTATTTCCAAGAAGTTGTGTAACTATGTGGATATTGAAGAGAGAGAGAGAGAGAGTGTGTGTGTGTAGAAGGCAGTGAATTACCTGAGTTATTAGTGTGTGTACTTTGAAAATCTTAATATATCCCTCTATATTGTATACAATCTCTCTCACCGTTCATTATTTGCAAAGATGTCTTTTATACTACACATTTTCTTTTTTATAACCCCTCATATTTTTTGTATTTTTTCAAGCCCTTATGGCTAATAAAGAAATTATTATTATTATCATCATCATCATTATTATTATTATTATTAGTTTTTCTTCTTTCAATTTTGTTTCCATTTCTTGCTGAGTGTCTCCCCAACACCTAGGCAAAGAAACTTATTGTATATATTAATAGGCCATTCAAATAAACATACCAGATTGTTCATTTACAAAAATCAAATGAAGTTATGTTGAAAAGAAATGTTTACATAGGTGGTAATCATTCTCATAAAATTATTATTATTATACTCCCATAGTGTTAAAATAGGACTGTAGTTCCATAAGCAAAACTAGGGGTAGACGAAACAAAATGGTTTGCTTTACAAGTTTTTGATATTTTATTTACACTCATTACATTTCCACTCTCAAAATAGCTACCAAACACATTTCAGCTGTAAGACTAAACGTTGTGTTATTTAATCCATCTCCTGCACTGTGAGTTCAAATTCTACTGAAGTCAACACTATCTTTTATTCTCTTGGGGTTTGATAAAAATGTACCAGGCTACAAGAGTGAGAATTTGGTAGAACTACTTTTTTATTCAGTCATGCAGCTTTCACAGATTCTCATGACACTGTCACCAGCCAGTTCCATCATTACGGATTTGAATTGATTGTTTGAGTCATAGTGAATCTTTCATTAGCTGGTTACACAACTCTAGATGCATTGCAGTTACTCACTTGATAGAGATTGGTGACTGTTGATCATCTAGGATTCCTTTGCTCAGCATCAATGTAAGAAGCACTGTGGCTCAGTTGAGCTCTTCTGCTACCTCTTCACAATCTACCATGCTACAGTCCCATGACTTCACCATGTCCCTGGTAGGGTGGCTAGATGAGTGCTATACCTCACCAGAGGGAAACCCATAACTATGTAGGGCACAGTTGTTAGCCCGTGAGGTATTTTTAAAATACCTACATACCTACTAGAACTACTAGTGAATGTGAAGTGGGTGAAAAGTGAATTAAAAGAGTAAGAAGTGGAACTATATACAAAATCGTTAAGTATCAAATGCAAAGAAAATCAGCTTTAAGTGTGATGTAAAACTGCTTATTCCAATATTTCCTGGGAAATGTCACCACACCAGTTGAGAAAGACATGATGTATATGTATATTGGTTTAGTTATTTCCCTGTGGTTATACAAACATTTATAAAAACATTAATTTCCATACAATTTATGCACCATAAAGTCAGGACGATATTCTGGTCTCACCTGTGTCATATTTCTAGTCATAAAGAATAAAAAGAAGGTAATAAAAATGGAAAATATATTATTACTCATGCAAACATATATCTGAGCTAATAGAACAAAACATACAAGGAAATGGTTGGAAAATGTTATACAGTGATAAATTTAGAGGGTAAAATATTCATTAAAATATTCATAAAAAAAACAATAATAATGATTTCAAGTTCCGGCACAAAGCCAGCAGTTTTGAGGAAAAAGAGTTCCTTGAAACCAACAGCACCAGTGCTTGACTGGTACTTTATTTTACCGACCCTGAAAGGATGAAATGCAAAAATCAGTCTCAGCAACATTTGAACAAAGGATGTAAAGATGCATTTTGTCTGGCACTCTAATGTTTCTGCCAATCTCACCAAATTAATCATTCTGCCAATTCCATGAAATTAATAGTAATAACAATAATAATAATAATAATAATAATGCTACAGGCACAAGGCCTGAAATTTTGTGGGAGGGAGCCAGTCGATTAGATCAACCCTAGTATGCAACTGGTACTTAATTTATTGACCCCGAAAGGATGAAAGGCAAAGTCGACCTTGGTGTAATGATAATAATAATAATAAAGGGTGACCCCAGGTTTGAAGATTTGATTTCTTACCAACTAGGTTTACCATAGCTTTTATAATTGATACTTTATCAACTAGGGTTGCTTCAAGTCTCACTCCAACTAAGCTAATCCAAGCTTTCGCAAAACCTGGGATTATCCTGTCAACTAGGGTAGCTTTAGGTGTCAAAATTTGGTGCCTTATCAACTAGGCTAACCCCAGTTGACATCTTATCTACAATATCATTTCCTGACTAGTAGCCCCAGAACTCAAAATATGATCCTTTATCACCAAGACTAACTTCAGCTGATACCTTTACATTCAGAGTAGCTCTTACTTTCAATAGTGTGATACCTTAACAGCTTGAGTAGTGCCCAGTTCTCAAGATTGATACCTTATTAACAAGGCTAGCTCCTAGATCTCAAAATATGTCTCCATTACACTTGCGGCGCCATTCACTAATGGCAGTGGATAAAAGGATGTAAGAAAATTACGACAAGCATTTACTTTCTAGGAACATCAAATTGATGGCAATCGTCAAACACCTTAATCTACAAAGGATATTGCTTGAAGATGGATGTCGTTCTGAGGCTTCCTGTGATGGCTTTGGTCCAACATCATCCATTAGATATCATTTCCTGATTGGTTGTTGCATCTTTTAAGACTTTGCCAATGTGCTTCTCAAATACAGTCATCCAATTAGAAGAAATTGTTTTCTAAGAACTTTTCTTATTTCATACACTCACACACACATACACATGCATACTCTACCCCTCTCTCTCTCTCTCTTTCTTTCCTTTTACTTTGTCTCATTCCCTCATTTATTTCATTCTCTGCTGTCTTTGATATGTGTCTGTTCATCTCTCTCTCTCTCTCTCTTTCTTTCCTTTTACTTTGT
>NC_068994.1:35339639-35342950 GCF_001194135.2 Octopus bimaculoides | reverse complement strand
TGTATATATATATATATATATATATTCTTCTGTCCATCACATTTATCTGTTGATCCATCCATCCATCCATTCATCCAACCACCTGACTACCTACATACTTACCTACCTCCAATCTACATACATACAGACACACATCCTAATAAATACATACATACATACACACAAACCCACATATGCTCATGTACACACATGCATGACTCTAACTTAACTAGACATCTGAATGATATTCATATCTATTGATATTGTTATCACACAAACCCTAACACATTATTATTGTTGCTGTTGTTTTTGCTGTCATTAGTCATTGTCTTCACCAAATAACTTAGCAACTCCCAGAAAGATAAAATGCAATGTTAATCTAGATGGAATTCTGGTATTGTTGTTGTTGTTTATCTTCAGATCAATCCTGTTTGGGCAGACCCCTGATCAGATTCATTGCATCCAAGATCAACCTTACATTTTATATCTCCAGGGTTACATTGTCCAAAGGACCCTTTAGCTTTGGTGCTCTATTTTTCTGCTTACACACCACTTTCACTCACCTCCATTCTTCTTGATAAAATTTAACTTTGGCGTTAACCTCTAGGTGCCAATGAGCTGTACCATTTTCACACCAAGTTGGAAGCTTCTACACACTTCATTGACCTGCTAGAAATAGCTGCCAAATTATCCTCAAATTACACAATACTGTCTTTAAAATACTGGAGAAGAGATGTTAAATAATGTAATGGGTCTCACGGAGGCAGTGACAAGTGACCAAGACCTTTGGCAATATGCTGTGCTTGAGAAGACCTGTCAAGCCAAGCGAAATTGCAGTCATGGCTGATGACATAGTTTTGTAACTGTCATGTAAAAAGCACCCATACACTCTTGGAGTGGTTGGTATTAGGAAGGGCATCCAGCTGTAGAAACCATTCCAAATCAGATTGTAACCTGGTGCAGTTTACCAGTTTCCAGTCAAACCATCCAACCCATTCCAGCATGGAAAAAGGATGTAAAATGATGATGATGATGAGGAGGAGGAGGAGGATGTATTTCTAGGTATAATATATCTGTAAAAGAAAAAGAGAATGGTTAAGGCTGCAGCATCTTTGACTTACTTATGTAAGCCCTTCCCTCTGTTCTCAATTCTATGCTGTCTGCACCTCTCCCAGGTCTGGTTCATTTTGAATTGCCATTGATACTCTGCTTTTTTCTTGGTAGGAATGTTGACTCTGTGCAAACCCATTTTTACTTATAGGAGTGATGAAAGGCAAAGTTTAACTGCTATGGGATTTGAACTCAGAGCATTAAGTGCTAAAACAAATATCCTGTGGTACTGTGCCTGACAATCCACTGCCCTCAAATAATTTCTAATTTAGACACAAGGCCAGCGATATTAATCAAAGGAGTTAGTCAATTATATTGGCTCCCCAGTACATGGCTAATACTTTCTCTTACACCAATTCTGAAAGGATGAAAAACAAAGTTAAAGTTGATATTTGAAAGGTGGATCAAACAGAAACAATACTGATAGAAAAAGGACTGTTTAGAGTTGCACAGGGCAAAAACAAGCTCTATAATGTTGGTGGCATGAAAAAAATGTACCCAATACACTCTGTAAAGTAGTTGGTGTTTAGAAGGGCATCAAACCATAAAAACTATGCCTAAAACTGAAGATATTGAAGTTATGTGTGGCTTTCGAACCCATCAGATTTTGTCAAACTGTCAAACTCAAGCTAGCATATGGACATAAAATGATGATGACAATAACAATGAGGATGTTGATGATGATAATGACGACGACGAACAATTATGAATAAAAGTAATATGACTTACCACTTGAGGCAAATATACATAATAGAAATCACATGTTGAATGTAATAAATCTTAATCTTGGCACTTTTCAGGATAATGTTTTAAAAATTTTAAGACAATTTATGAAAGAAGTGCTACAAGAAAGAAAGTTACATCAAGAATTATAAATATTTCAAATGTTTTCACCAAAGAACAATTCCGACTTTTGAGACATGTTTCTTCATCAAAAACCAATTAAGCATACATACTTTGTGTATTTACTAAGTCTGCTATTGCACGATGAAGCAAGAAATTGTGTATTTGAAAGGAATTTGAGGATTGCCGAGAGCAATTTATAATGGAGATAAATCAGCTCTTGGAAATAAGGTTCATGCAATGTCAAATGTTAACAGAATCATCAGTTTTTTGAAACTGATGGGTTTTTCTTTCATTTTTTTTCTCACCCAATTTTTTTGTTTTCAAACCTCTCAAAAGATTCTGATAAAAATTCTTTCAGCGTTTTCTAATAATTGCAAAAAGGAAATATTAAAAGTGACCATGATAAAAATTCTTTTTCTTAGCTGATATAATGGATTTTAGCCTGTTGGCAATATAAACTATAGTAATTTTGTAGAAATTAAAAAATATCCAGCCAGGGCAAAGCTATTTTACAAAAGACCATGTTGATAAAAGAAACTAAATAAACAAAAAGTAAGAATAAAACAAAAATAACAATATAAAAAAACAGAACAAAACAAAACGAAGAAATGTTTCCTCTAAGCCAAAATCATACTCTTGGAATTGGTATGTGTTTGCATTTGTGTGTATGTGTGTATGTATGATAACTTTTATCAATAAATGGAGACTTAGAAGAAGAAAAAATATACAAATAAATAATTACATAAACACATAAAAAAACCCATAACATAACGTAAGTGCTCTAAACAACCGGTGATGTTTCTGTGTATAAGAGATATAATTGGGAGGGAAAAAATAACAATGTGTCGCAATGTTATAACAGACACAAGATGATAAAATAAGTCCAGTCACATAGAATTTGTTGTGTGAATGAAGTAATTTCAGTCTGAAAATGCTATATCAGAAGAGTGCTGCAGGACCAAACTATTGTCTTCGAGTAATTAAGGGGAAATTGCTGATAATGAAAAAAATATATTTCAACAATACAATCATATATATATATATAAGGTTTCATCGTCATCATCATCATCATAGTCATCGTCATCGTCATCATCATCATCATCACCATCATCATCACCATCATTGATGTTGTTATCTTTTATTGTCTACTATTTTGTTTATGGTTTCAGATTGTTTTTTTTATTTACTTTTTGTTAGTAATAAATATAAACAACTTGTATTTATTTTATCATTGAAATGATGTAGCATTAGTTTCAGCATTTCCTATAAGAAAACACACACTCAAACACATGCATACATATCTACACCAACACACATGTAAACATATTATATGTATGTATATATATATATATATATATATATATATATATATATAT
>NC_068994.1:35333098-35339287 GCF_001194135.2 Octopus bimaculoides | reverse complement strand
TATATATATATATATATATATATATATATATATATATGTATATATATATGTATGTGTTTGTGTGTGTATATATGTATATATATATATGTATGTATATATATATATATATATATATATAAAATTATAAAAAACGTATTTGGTGTTTTGTGCTTTGTGAAAGCTATGTGTTTCAGTAAATTAACCAGCAGGATTACACAATTGTTTGCTGAAAATTATATAATCTTATTGAACACCTCTTCAGTGTTTAGCAAGATACAAAGTGTAGTGTCAGGTGCTCAATATATACACACAACTGTTTTGTAAAATATCAACATCAGGTGAATGGCAGAACCCAAGGTACAATGTAGTAGGAAAAAGTTAACAGAAGGTAGAAGGTCAAGGGCATGCACTTTCATGCAAGACATTGAGGGATAGTCACAGGTTTTAGTAATGATTGATAGAAGAGGGTGTAATGGAAGAAAGGGAGAGTGATGGCACTACATACATACATATATACATACATACATGCATGCGTGCGTGTGCATGTGTGTGTGTGTGTGTGTCGTGTGTGTGTACTTTCTATCATCAGTTTCTGTCAGAGGCCATGGCCATACTGGGGCACCATCATTAGCACTAATGCATGTTTATTCACTTTCTTGTCCTGTCCCCTGAATCAGTCCTGATGAAGTTGTGAGCTGGACAGTGCTGTCCTTCTTTGCAGTTTTTGCCATGATGTAGGTTCATCTGGTATATTGGATTAAAATTTTTCCAATCATTGTTTGAACACTTCCACATCTACACCTTGTAGATCTCTGAGACCATTTGGTCAGATATTGAAAAGTTGTGGTCTTTTGAATCCTAGTCTGTAGTTATATATAGTGTTCTTACATTGGACAGAGATGTCAGGGTCTCTGGTACTATGCAATGACATCCAGTGATATATACTCTTTTACTCTTTTACTTGTTTCAGTCATTTGACTGTGGCCATGCTGGAGCACCGCCTTATATATATATATATATATATATATATATATATATATATATATATATATGTGTGTGTATTTATATATATGTATATATATAGGTATATATATATATATATATGTGTGTGTGTGTGTGTGTGTGTGTAGACAGATAGATAGATAAATGGATAGATAAATAGACATATATGATGTTGTACCTCATAACATTTTTATTCATATCCCTCTCTCTTTTCTTAAATATTAGCAATAATAGTTCGGGTCTGCCAACATGACCACTGTTTACAAACAACACCATATTTGTCTACCAACCAACACTATGGTGCTTTAACTACATAAGTCCACCTACCAACACAATTGTCAACTACAAATTTTGTATGTGTCTTTCAACTCCAGCCATACTCCTTTATGCTAACTACATTGTACATGCTTACCTAATCACACTATGACTATTAAAGCTGGATGTTTCACTTTCCTTCATTATACATTAGTAATATAGTATGGTGTCCATCAACTATTGGTTTTGCACACAAAAATGTGTTGATAAAATAATCTGTTGTGGACATATACTCATACATTGTATCTTTTCTCAATATATATTTTCACACGCACACACACTGCTTTTTCTCCTCTCTTTCTTTCTGGAAGAGGAAGACATATCCAATACATGCTGTAGAGTAAGATTTCTGTTTATATATGTGTGTGTGTGTGTAGATGTATGTGTGTGTGTGTATATATATATATAAATATATATATGCATATATATACACATATATATATATGCATATGTATATATATATATATATATATATATATATATATATATATATATATATATATATATATATATATACATATATGGTATAAGTTAGAGGTGTTAAGCCCTCTAAGGGATAGAAGTATCCAGAGGCACACCAGGTAATTAACTCAGTAAGTATGGTCCTTAATATAAGGTATGTGGCAGCAGGTAATTTAGAAAGGTAAACCGTAGTTTAATGTGTATATAGACGATAAGAAAATAGAAGAAAAACTACAAATAGAAGTGTATTTTGAATTTTTAGCACCAAAGATACACTTCTATTTTTTGTTTTTCCTCCATTTCCTTATCGTCTATATATACATATATATGTACATGCATATATAAGATATATATACGCATATCTATATCTATCTATCTATCTATCTATCTATCTATATATATATATATATATATATATATATATATATATATATATATATATATATATATATATATATATATATATATATATATATATGTACATATACACACATGTATAATGTATAAGGGTGAAGGTAAATATTCCTATAAGGGGATAACAAATGGCTCAAGAAAGAGGTATTAAGTTGCAGTACAGGAAGGATGGCAGCAGCAGTATAATAAACCTGTAGCATGGTTCTCTCACTAGCAAATTACAGCTGATTCCTTTTATACACAATTCTTCTCTCAATACATTTTCCCTTTGTAGCATATGCACACTGATGTTGTACATCCATCAGAGCATACAAGTGTCATTCCTTTCTTGTCATAGCATGTCCTCTGCATTCAGGGCCCATGTCTCACTGCCATGTAGCATTGCTGTTTGTACACAACATTGTACAATCTGCCTTTCACTCAAAGAGAGAGAGAGAGTGAGAAAGAAAGAGGGAGACCATTTGTCAACAACAAAAGTAATAACTCTCTTAACTTTCTCCATCTTGTTCTTATTCTAGCAACGATACTTTCATTTCAAGACATTGTCTTCCACTACTTGTTAGGTTACCTATGTAACAGAAACTATCTACTTACCTTTAGAGAACTTTCTAGATATGAGATGCTGGGAAATATTTTGATACATTTAAATATAGAAATCGTATGTCTTATACACAGGAAATTATGATGTACACATGTAAATGTGCGTGCGCGCACACACACACACATGTATATACATGCAATAGGCCCTGCCTCTGCACCAAATCTCTCACCTCTCGTCTGTCTAACACTCACTCCACCCATCACTCTCCTAACAATGCCACACTATTCACCTGCTGTAATCATATGGCAGCAGAATCTACACATATTTTATCCCCTTTGTGCTAGTAGTTGTCTTCTCCCCACCCTCAAAGTGCTTCCTTTAACATCTATCCCCTATTCTCATTATCATCTCTTCTTATTTTACCTTCCACTGACCACTAGTTTTCTTCTTCCAGTTATATCTTGCTCTCATCTAAGCTACATCTTATGACTGTTGTACCTTATCCTTAGACACCCTTTCACATCTGCTATCGATGTCAATACTTTCTCATATCAGCTATCAGCACTCCAACTTACTTTTGTTCTTTGTTTGCTTGTTTGTTTCTTTGTTTGTTTGTTTCTTTCTTTCTTGTGCATGTTACTTGGCGACCTCACTAGTGCTGGTGTCACGAAAAAATGCACCCAGTACACTTTGTTAAGTGATTGGCATTATGAAGGGCATCCAGGTGTAAAAGACATGCCAGAGAAGACACTGGAACTTGATGCAGTCCTTTGGCTCATTTGATCCTGTCAAACTGCCTGACTAAGCAGCATGGAAGACAAATGTTGAATGATAATGATGATGATTTGATGTCTGTCTGTCTATAGATGGCTAGATAGTTCAACTTACATCTACAGATGTAATGGGTAGATATATTGTCAGTGTTGTATAGTGGAATCACTGGGTGTTTGGGGGTCTTACAACACTTAACCTCATCCAGGCATTCTGACCTAGGTTGATAAAGCCTTGGCACTTGTCCAAGCAGCTTTCTACTGAAGCCATCAATTATTATTTTCACAGAATTCTCATAACAAAAGGATAGATAATATGGTGAAGTTGAATAGTATCTTAGAAAATGAGTGTTGTTTGATTCTAATTTAGCTGCAAGCTTTAAGTGTTCCGTAGTCTTGATTTCCAACATTTCTATAACCATGGTGGTATGGCCCCAAACAAAGAGTGTAACCTCCACTTGTCTCATATTAACTGAAAGTATTTTCAGTCTTTCAGGATTGAATTGGTAATGATAGAATGGTCATTCAATGATAAAATTAAAAGAAAAAAAAAGAAAGAAATTATTGTTACAATGTAGAAAAGTAGAATGTGAAATAGAAGCAGCAAGAAAGACATTTGTATAGCTAAATCCTTTTATAAACAGTGCAGAAAATATGAAAGATAGAAATAACATGAAAGTATCATACCTTCATAAAAATATGACCTTGGCTGTTTGTCACTTAGGATGGTGGCATTGCATAAGGTTTACCAAAAATTATAAATCACGTGATTTTATTTATGCCCTATAACTGTGCAAAAGCAGGATAAAGAGTAAGTTACTGTGGGTCATCTTAAATAAGTAATTGGCCTGTATACAACGTTTATTCTACATAAAGATGAGGTTGTGTTTTAAATGTCATTGATTAGCATTAGTTTGCTCAATAACAACTGACCTGAAACTAAATAACTACTTACTCATCCAACCAGTTAAATATCTCTCAAAATCCTCAGGAATTCATATGTTTTGAGTTCTAAATTTTAAGCCAATGTAAAATGACTATAGCTAGATAACTGATCTAGTGATTCTCTGCTGATTTTGACTGAAAGACCTTCCTAAGAAGGACTAATGTATATATAGGTATACATAGAGCATTTTACAATCTAAAAACACCTATCTGTTCAGAAATTTTATTCCTTGTTTCTCTATTTTATTAATTTGATTTTCAGTGTTTTCCGTCTTGAATTTTTTTTAAAGAAATGTTTTTTTCCTAACTTACTGATTTCTTTTTAAAAAATCTTCAGGCCACAATGACATCTGGTGTTAACAAGTTAGAGGACTGTGTGATTATGGCACCTGACCATTGCAAAGAAATGCTTACAGTATTTTCTCATATTAACAATGGTCAAAATTGTCTTGAAAGAAACAATGGACACTATGAAGAATTATCAGGTAAAAATAACACCAGTTTTGAATGGAAAATTTAATGATAAAACTTGATATTGATGGAATTTGACCAAAAAAATAAACTATTTAAAAAAATATCCCTATTTATGTTTCTTTGGATGACTTCATATTAATGGACATCTTTTTTTTTTCTGTGTTCTAATTTTCATAGGTCTTAAATCATCTCAGTTAAAAGAATTAAAATGTGGAGATTTAAAGTCCTTATCACAGACACTTGGCAAAGTAAAATGTACTACTAGTAGCAAGGACAGCTACCTATCAGACAGTGGCCAGAACACACCCTCAAACGATGTCATTGACCTAAAGTCATTTAGAGTAAGCAGTGCAACCAACAATACCACAACCAATAACAGCAATATTACTACAGTACCGTCAGAGACTTGGAATCTACCGATGAGGGATTGTTTTATGACCTACAACAAACCATTACCAGCAGTACCAAAGATCTCATATTCTTGAAAAGAAAAAAAAAAACCCACCATATTTATAAACAAAACATGTACAGGTAAACTTAACAAACAATATTACAAACACAAGAAAAACAATACAAAAACAAAAAAAAGCAAGCAAAATGGATATTAAAAAAACTGTTGTACTAAGAAAAACAAGAAAAAGATGATAAGAAAATTTTTGTAAGAATTATGTTACTTTTGCAAAATGTTAACAAAGGGAGGAAGATGGTGTGTGTGTGTGTGTGTGTGTGTGTGGTGGGGGGAGAGAACAAGCAAGAAATATTTTACACCATTTTAAACATTTTCATTTAATGGTTACAAGGATATAAAAATGCTGTTTTTCAACAAAATAGATGCAGGATATCTTATTCTATTTTATTGTGTGAATGTGTGTATGTATGCTATGTATGTATGTATGTGTGTGTGTGCGTGCTTCTGCGTGTGTATATATATATATATGTATATGCATACAAATTATATATATATATTTATATATATATATAAATAGGCACGCACATACAAACACACACACAAACAAATATCTATATTATATTTTGTATATATATCTTTATACATTCATTTGTCAGTACAATCACACACATATATGTATACAAACACATTTATATGTATATGTACATATATATATAAAGTGCATATGGTTGTATGTGTATGTATATATATATATCTATATGCATCTATGTATTAAATACATACATGCATACACACGCATGTTCTCTTACACACACATCCCAAAAACTGTGTGTGTGAGAGATAGATTGTAAATAGACACACTCAAATATATATAAGAT
>NC_068994.1:35324643-35330609 GCF_001194135.2 Octopus bimaculoides | reverse complement strand
AACTAACAACATAAAAAGAACAAAAAACTATAGTTATCTTATAAAACATATTAATAAATATTAAATTCTAATATATAATATAATATAATATATAATAAATAAATAAAAATATTAATAGTCGTAAATTAAATAATATTATGAAATAAACTAAAATACTACTATTGATTTAGTCTTATCAAAATCATCGTGTCATTGTAATATAAAACCTTAAACTTACTAAAAAAATTAACCTACCAATAAAAACATTGAGTTTTTTACCTGTAATTTTGGATTTTGTCCCTAATAATATTATTATATATATATATATATATATATATATATATTCATATCTGTCCTCAGTAAGACATAACTCCAAGAAAGAAGCACACTCTAAGTTATAGAGCAGTATATAATACAAATAAAGTTAGATAAGGCCGGTTTATGGGATTACCCTGGGTTTCATGTCTATAAAAAGCTTAGCTTTATGGTTTATCATCAGATCCCAAAACCTGTTGGCTTAATGCCTCTCTAGTAGTCGCCTTTCTAGAATATGGAGGAGGAAAGGACCTCAGTACTTAATGTCAACAACAGAGGATTGATTCCCTTTGGCTATCGATTGCAAGTGACCCTGTTATCTTGTGGGTTCCAATAGGCCAGCAGGAATTTCCTGAAATGCAAGCATTGTCCAAAGACTTCCGTTCTGGAGTTAAGGATGTTCCCTAGGTTGAGGGAGTCCTTTAGAATTCTTGCCCATTCTGCTATGCATAATTTACAGTGCTGGTCCCGTTTATGGATTTTCTAGGATTCTCCATGATATTTTGTATAGAATCTGATCATCTTTCAGCTACCATAGATGGCTGGCCAATGTTGTAATGTATCTCCTTTCCAGTATCCTGAACGAGGAACTGTGGCTGGTGAAGCATTGTTTGAACGTGTTCCCAGAGCAACTGATGTATCTCCGTGGTTGGGTGTTGGCAGTGCTGTATCTCTTGGTGTTGCTACCATTTGATGATTAACTGTAAAGCTAAGCTTTTTAAGGGCTTAAAACCCAAGGCAATCCCATAAACTGGCCTTATCTAACTTTATTTTCATACTATATGTATATATATATATATTTTTTTTTTCAGTCATTTGACTGTGGCCATGCTGAGCACCTCCTTTAGTCGAACAAATCGACCCCAGTACTTATTCTTTGCAAGTCTAGTACTTATTCTAGCAGTCTCTTTTTGCTGAACTACTGAGTTACGGGGTTGTAAACACAGCAACATCAGTTGTCAAGAGATGGTGGAGGGACAAACACAGACACACAAACATATATATATATACACACACACATATATATATATATATATATAATACCACACAGCCATGCCTGCAATTATGTATATAAGTTATTAAACAATTATTCAAAATAAGCAACATGGCTCCTCTGTCAATTTAAACAATGAATATTCTTGTTCCATCATTCAAACTACTTGCTCTTGGAATTATGATGCATCTGACTGAATATTCCACAAATACTTCTACACTTAACCTGATCCTCGAGCATAATCGAGAGGACACAGCCCCCCCCCCCCTTGAATTACAGGTGTAGTTTATATGATGGGTCTCAACACAATTTCCCTCTACTCTGTTTTATTTAGAACACTTGTGACAACCTGAGATTATGGTAAACAACACTTTCTCAAAATGTGACTCAGTGTAATTAAACTTGGGGCCTGACTAGCTTCTTAGTTGTTCAGTCATGTATAGGAAACGGACCTCTGTCTTATCCCTTTGTCTATCTATCTATCTTTCTGTTTGGTTTCAATCAGTAGATACATACTCAAAATCACACATAAAAAATGTCTTTAACAAAAATTAAGGCTGAATATAAAAAAATTTATATTCCAAAAACCTGGAAGATGTTTTGGGCACATGATTGTCTCCCTGAATGTGTGAGTGTGCAAGCCTGCATGTATGTGTGTATGTATGTACATATATATATATATATATATATATATATATATATATATATATATATATATATATATATATATATATATATATATATATATATATATATTTGTATGCATACACACAGAGATGTATATATACATGCATAGACAGGTAAACAGATACACTCACACTTACATACATACATGCAATCAGTAAAACTAAATAAAAGCAGCATCCATAACCTTTTTCAAAGTATATGGGATTGGCAGGAGAGAAGGAAATTATTCTCTGACTAGAACCTGGTTTGAATGCTTGCAACAGATTGAACTTTGCTAAATTCACGCTCAAGTGTGAGTTGGGTACACTGGGTAACAAATTAATCACATCACTGAGAAAACTACTTGTAAGAGCTATGCAATTAATTCCAGCTTCATGGCACTTAGTAATTGAAGGATAAATCTCTTTATGGATAGGACAAAGGGTAATAATCCCTGTTGCCGACATCTAGATGAACTGAGGTTATATATAATACAATTTTCTGGCAAAAAACATTTTATTCTCTCTTCCATATTCCCTCCACAAACTGAGATATGACATAACAAAGATTCTCAGTCACTATGTTTTTGGATTGTATCTTCATCTTCAGGCATGTGGCCTAATGGTTGGGGAGTTCCACTCATGATCATAAGAATGGTTTCAATTCCAAGACCGGATGGTGCATTTTGTTCTTGAGAAAAACACTTTATTTTCATATTGCTCCAGTTCATTCAGCTGTAAATGAGTAACCCTGAAAGAATGGTATAACCTCAGTTACTTATACACCATGAAAACTGAGTAACTGGCCCTATGAGTCCTAGGGCTTGAAGAGAGTAACATCCAGAGAGACTTACTTCACTGCACTTCCATACAAGATAGCAAAGCCTGCAATATTGAACCGAACCATATACAATCTAGTCCTACATAAAATGAATTCTCCAGTTTGTTATCATATAAGGCTGTTAATGAGATTCATATGTAAGTGCTTACAAACAGTAATAGGGTTATTTCTAAGTAGCCAGCAAAAATGACATCAGCTATAATAAACTAAAAGGATTTTCATATTCTAAGATAGGAAATGTTCATAATCTTTTTATTATTATCCATATGGTGGCTTTTTGGCCATATCCTATCTCATAGCTACATCAAACACAAAATTTACAAAAATCAGATCCAATCAACATCACAGGCAGAATAAAGAGGCAGTGATAAACAGATAGGATATTATGATCTGATATGATCTTTATATCCTAAATCATGTCTCATCGATTGGGTGGTGTGTGGTGTGGCATAGTTTGGTTGGTTAGTTGAGACACTTGACGTATCTCACTCACAATTTCCTCTACAATATATTTTCTAAGGATGAAGTAATAAATGTTATTACTGGAAATGTGACTCATGTAACTCCCAAGCAGCAAATCTAGAATGACATAAAGGTGCTTTAATAAATAAAAAACTGTGTTTGGTGCTTGAACAGGACCCCACTTATTCTACTTGCCAATAACTTCTTGCTTGAATATATGATAATAATTATTATTGTTAAAATTATTATTATTATTATTATTGCTGTTGTTGCTGTTATTATTATTATTATTATTATTATTATTATTGTTGTTAGAACGCTTGGCACATTGCTTAGCAACATTTCATCCATCCTTACAATCATAGTTCAAATTCCACCGAGGTTGACTTTGCCTTTCATCCTTTTGGAGTCAATAAATTAAGTATTAGTGAAACACTGGGGTCAATGTAATTGATTATGCCCCCCCCCCAAATTTCAGGTCTTGTGCCTATAGTAGAAAGGATTATTATTATAATTATTATTATTGTGAAGGCATATGGCTTAGTGGTAGGGGTATTCAACTTACGATCCTAAGGTTGTGAGTTCACTTCCTGGTGGCATGTTGTATCCTTGAGAAAGACACTTTATTTCGTGTTTCTCCAGTCCACTCAGCTAGTAAAAATGAGTTGTACCTGTATTTCAAAGGGCCAACCATGTCACATTCTGTGTCACACTGAATCTCCCCGAGAACTTTGTTAAGGATACACATGTTTGTGGAATACTCAGCTACTTGCATGTTAATTTCACAAGCAGATTCTGGAAAACTCATTGTCGTAACTGACAGAATGCCAGTGTTTTGGAGGTTTCCTTTTATTATTAAGGTGGTGAGCTGGCAGAATTATTAGCACATTGGACAAAATGTTTAGTGGTATTTCTTCCAATTCACTACATTTTCAGTTCAAATTCTGCTGGGGTCAACTCTGTCTACCATCCTTTCAGGCTGATAAAATAAGCACCAGTTTAGCACAGGTATTGATGTAATCATCTTGCTTACTTCCACTAAAATTGCCAGCCTTGTGCCGAAATTTGAAACCATTATTATAATTGTTGTTCTTGTTGTTCTTATTATCATCATTATTATTATGAAGCAGGTAGTGAGTTTACAGAATCATTAGAATGCCAGACAAAATACTTATCAACATTTCTACTTGTTTTATGTTCTGAGTTCAAATTCCACCAAGGTTAAATTTGCCTTTTATTATCTAGGGGGTCAATAAAATAAGCACCAGTTGTGCACACAGGTTCATATAACCAACTCGCCCTCTCCCCCAAAATTTCTGACCTTGTGCCTTTAGTAGAAAGGATTATTATTATTATTATTATTGTTATTATTATTATTATTGTTCAGTAGTTTTATTTTTATAACGTGCTTTCACTTCACTACCGAGCGCAGCTCTGTGTGCCTTGGGTATGTGCTGTGGTTTGCTGTGGTGCTCTTATGTTTACTGTATTGAAAGTGTTTTGCGTAGGATGTGTGCAGTGCCCAGTAGTGCAATTTTCTGTATGTTATATATATTTGTAAGTCCTGATTATCACTACTATTATTTATGTTTACTGTATTGAAAGTGTTTTGCGTAGAATGTGTGCAGTACCCAGTAGTGCAATTTTCTGTATGTTATATATATTTGTAAGTCCTGCTATTTTTGTTATGTATTTGTCTGAATATTTTTTTATTATACCTATGGCACCTACTATGATAGGAATTGTTTCTGTTTATAGATTCCACATTCGAGTTATCTCTATTTCCAGGTCTTTGTATTTTGAAAGTTTTTCCATTTCTTTTAGAGAAACGTTGTCATCTGCTGGTATTGATACATCAATTTGAAAGCATTTTTTTTCTTCATGATCTTTGACAACTATATCTGGTCTATTTGCCTTAATTTCTCTATCTGTGTGTATTGGCATATCCCAGAGTTGCTTTCTCGTTTTCTGTGACCTTTTCTGGCGTGTGTTTATACCATCTTTTTTCTATTATTATTGTTATTATTATTATTATTATGAAGTTTGGTAAGTGGTAGGATCAGTACAATACTAAGCAAAAATGTTTTGTTGTATTTTAGTTACGTCCCTATATGTTCTGAGTTCAAACCTTATTGCAGACGATTTCATCTTAAATTCCTCCAAGATTGTTGAAATAATGAAACCTCTGATCAAATTCAAATTTCAATTAAATTGATTAAATCCTCCTTTAAAATTTCTGGCCCTCTAGTACATTTAATTTACATTATTATTTTTAACTTCACTATGAATACAGTGAATAAAATTACTTCATAATTTTTTTTCTATCCCATTGTCTAAAACTGAAATGAGAAGACAAGACTACAATAACAAAATGTGTGAAAATATTGCATCCAAAGAATCTTTTCAGCAATTTACAAAAACAGTAATAAGAGAAAATGACAAAAATTATGGTAGAAACAATTTTTGGGGAAGAAAACCATGGAAAAAAAACATGGAAAAAAAACCATGGAAAAAAACAAAATAAAAAACTGATTGGACAAACAATTTAATTTATTGTATTTGGTATACTTGTAACAATCAATAACTGCTGACCACACATAGATGACAATCTTTTGTAATGTCAGAGAAGTAACATACCCAGTGTCTGTGATATCAGGGCTGGTGCCTGCATGAATTCATACATATTTACATATATATATATATATATATA
>NC_068994.1:35318954-35323900 GCF_001194135.2 Octopus bimaculoides | reverse complement strand
TATATATATATATATATATATTTAGATAATATACATATGCATATAATAGTTTATATATTTGTATATATAAACTATTCATATTATTTTTTGCGGGTATTTCATATTAAATACTTGCATATCCATTTGCATGTGTGTATATGTGTATATGCGTGTGCAAATGCGAATGTCTGCATATGTTTGTATTTATGGGTAT
This sequence comes from Octopus bimaculoides, assembly GCF_001194135.2. Taxonomy (NCBI): domain Eukaryota; kingdom Metazoa; phylum Mollusca; class Cephalopoda; order Octopoda; family Octopodidae; genus Octopus; species Octopus bimaculoides. The sequence goes on along the minus strand of NC_068994.1, from coordinate 35,323,707 downwards.
ATGTTTGTACATAAATAGGTATATGTCTGTCTGTATATACATATGTATATGTAAATGTCAAATATGAGAATTAATCAAATACATACTTGCTTATGTATTTGTATGTATATATGTACATATGTTTTTGCCTGAATGATATACATTTATATATATATCAAACAATGAATTTATAATACAGATCTAGAACAAACTGTAAACTGATGCACTCATACACTAAAATGTACATACATATATAAGTGCGTGTGTGTATATACACATACATATATATAAGTATATTTATATATGTATATATATGTATATGTATATATATATATGTATATAGGTATATGTACATACATATATGTGTGTATATATACATTCAAATGCACACAGTGACACAAATATACACAATTTCCTCTGCCATTCTGTTTCCTGTAAGTGATGCCATCCAGAAAGTTCCATCGACATGTCATCTGTAATATAAATTTGAAATAAAGAAGATTAAATAAAACATTAAAATCTTTGTTTCTCTTGTTCTGTAAAGATGTAATTTGTAAACATGTAATATATGTATATATACACACATTTCGTGAATTCATATATGTGAGTATATGCATTCGCAATGAATGTATGTGTGTGTGTATATATGAGTGTGTGAGTGCATGTGTGTATATATATATATATGTATATACTCAGATGTATGTATTTGTGAATGTTTGGACATGTTTTGTCATCATCATTCAAGATCATTCTTCATATCTGTTTTTATATAAATAATAGTTCCTGTATGTAAGTGTGTGTGTGTATATATATATATATACGTGTGTGTGTGTGTGTAAATATAGATATACATATATTCACACACACATTAAAACAATTTTACATTAAACTAAAGGATTAATCAATAATTTTCAGAGAGTACAAATTAATTATAATTTAACAAGAATAGTATTGATAGTGACTTCAAAGTTTCAGACAACCTGCATCACTACTTGATGTGTGCATGTATGTGTCTGTGTATGAATGTGCATGCATATGTATCCATGAGCAATTGTCTGTCAAGAGTTGAACTCATGACCATATGATCATGAGCCAAACACCATTACCAGTCAGCCACACACAATGTAATCGACTTAACCCTTTGTCTGTCCTTGTTTGTCCCCTCTATGTTTAGCCTCCTGTGGGCAATAAAGAAATAAATATATGTATGTAATGCAAATGCGTATTTGCATATATGTATATAAATATGCATACATGGTTCTATTTATGAATGTATGTAATACTCTTTAGAAAAAATTTATATTACAATTGCAAACAATACAATATTTTGTTAGAGGTCATGAAAGGTCCATTGACTAGGTCACTATGAGTAAATGATGATCTTGATGATATATATATATATATATATATATATATACATAAATTTTTCTCCCTCGTGTTCTGACCCCTCTCTCACTGCCTTACTCTGTTCGCGGTACTCCTGCCCTCCCACCCCCTCCACATGTACCAGAAGTTCCTATCCTCTCCTATCCTTTGTGGTCTCCCATGAACATTTCTAAAGGCTTTACACCATCCTCACCCCTACTTAGGGTTTATCTCTTATGTAAGGTAGTGATCATATAGGGCAAAAATATGATAGTGTAGTGTATGCAGGTTGAATTGAAGGCTATTGTCTATTTATGGATTCTGCCAAATGCGAGCTTTCTTTTCAGGTACATGACACTGCTGTCCCCTGTCCCAGGGTCTCATGGGCCCATACCTTCCACACCCTCAGGGCTGGCACTCTCAACATCGGCACACTGAAAGGTAGGTCTGGTGAGATTGTTGAGATGCTTGAATGGAGATGTGACTATATCTGCTGCCTCCAAGAAGTAAGGTGGAGAGGAGGTTCTGCTAGGTTCCTCACAGGCAAAGAACACAGGTACAAGATTTTCTGGGCAGGGAACACAGACAGGATCAGGGGCGTGAATACTTCTTGTGGAGAAATGGGTGGATAAGGTAATCGAGGTAGTCAGAGTATGTGATAGAATACTTAAGATTAGATTAGTGCTTCATCATGGGTTAGCATCCATTATCTCGGCCTATGCCCCTCAGCCGGGGCTACCCAATGGACAGAAAGACCGATTTTATGACACCCTCTTGCAAACTACCTCGTTGACAAATGACAGGGACCTTCTCTTTGTGGCTGGTGACTTCAATGGACATGTTGGACAACATACAGTGGGCTTCCATGGCATACATGGAGGCTAGGATTTTGATTCTTGCAATGAGGAGGGAACCAGGCTGCTGGAGTCCTGTGATGCAAATAATCTTATGGTTTGCAATACTAACTTCAGGAAACCTGCCAGTCACCTAGTCACCTACCGTTCTGGCAGACCCACTAGCGAAATTGACTACATCCTTGCCAGAAAAAGGGAAAGATGGCTGCTTATAAATGCCAAAACCTTCCCAGGTGTACAATGTACCCCACAACATAGACTGGTAGTTAGCAACTTCAGGATCAGGGCTAAGTGGTTGCCAGAAGACGACCAGCATGGAGGATAAGGGTCTGAAAGTTTAAAGATCCTGCAAATGGATAGAGATTTAGAGACATATTACTCGAAGCCTTTGACGAAATAGAAGGGGACATAGCTTCACACAATGTAGAAGACAACTGGAGGTTTCTATGGGACAACCTGCTGAGGGCCACTGACCAGATCTGTGAATGGTGCAAAGTCCCCTCTCGACCCAAAATAACTTGGTGGTGGAACAATGTTATTGACAGGGCTATTAGAGAAAAGAAACAGGCTTGGAATGACTGGAAGAAGAGTGGTAGCAGGGAATTGTATCAGGCTGCCAGAAGGGAAGCAAGAAGACAGGTTTATTTAGCCAGAGGAAAAGCAGGTAAGAAAAAATTTGCTAATGTTTTGCACCATGAGGACCAAAGACTTGAGGTGTTTTGTGTTGCAAGACAGTGTGTGAGAGAGAATCGTGCTGTCGTAGGAGAGAAATGTGTCCACATGGATGATGGTTCACTTGCACTAAACAAGGCTGCAAAGAGAGAGGCTTGGAGAGGCCATTATGAAAGGTTTCTTAGTAAAGAAAATGAATGGGAGAAAGAGAGTCAACCGAATGTCGACCCAACAGAGGGACCAGTTATCTGAATTGACAGTACCTTGGTAGATAAAGCAATTAAGGGTATGAAGACAGGAAAGCCTCCAGCCCATCAGGAATCACTGTAGAGATGCTTAAAATATCTGGCAGTGTCAGCTATAGTCTAGTCACCTGTATATTCAATCAGGTCATACATGAAGGAGTCATACTCAATGACTGGTGTAGCAGCACCATAGTCAACTGCTACAAAGATAAAGGTGACACTTTAGATACAAATAATTACAGAGGTAACAAGTTGTTGAATCAGGTAATAAAAAGTCATGGAGAGGGTCATAGCCCAACTAATTAGGGAGAGTGTCAGTTTAGATGAGATGCAGTTTGGGTTCGTGCCAAGGAAAAGCACCACTGATGCTATATTTCTGGTAAGACAGCTGCAGGAGAAATACCTAGCCAAAGATAAACCTCTGTACCTGGCTTTCATTGACATGGAGAAAGCCTTTGACAGGGTCCCCCGATCCCTTATCTGGTGGTCAATGAGGAAACTAGGGATAAATGAATGGTCAATGAGAGCTGTGCAAGCCATGTACAGGGACACTGTCAGTAACGTGAGGGTTGGCAACGAGTACCAATTCCAGGTAGGTGTACCAATTCCAGGTAGGTGTAGGGGTCCACCAAGGATCAGTCCTCAGCTCCCTCCTATTTATCATAGTCCTCCAGGCAATAACAGAGGAATTCAAGACAGGATGCCCCTGGGAGCTTCTCTATGCTGATGACCTTGCTTTAATTGCTGAGTCACTATCAGAACAAAAGGAGAAGTTTCAGGTGTGGAAGTGAGGATTAGAATCGAAGGGCCTTAGAGACAACCTAGCAAAAACCAAAGTCCTAATAAGTAAGAAGGTAGACAAACCACATGCCCCTTCAGGTAGATGGCCCTGCTCGATCTGTAGAAAAGGCATAGGTAGAAACTCTATAAGATGTACCCAGTGTAAGCTATGGACACATAAGAGGTGCAGTAATATCAAAGGAAAACTAACTAGGAAGATAGTTTTTGTATGTGGCAGATGCTCAGGAGCAATAAACACTGAAAATGTGCACAGAACAACTTCTGCCACATTCCAGGGAGAAATACTAGAAGTAGTTGATAGCTTCTGTTACCTAGGTGACCAAGTCAGTAGAGGGGGAAGGTGTGCTGAAAGTGTAGCTGCTAGGATAAGAATAGCCTGGGCAAAGTTAAGAGAGCTCTTACCTCTGTTGGTGACAAAGGGCCTCTCTCTCAGAGTAAAAGGTAGACTGTATGATGCATGTGTACGAACAGACAGGAAACAAAGAAGAAAGTATGAGGGGGACTAAAAGAAAGAGCAAAAGAGTTGGACAGAATTTATATGCATACATGCATACATACATACATACATACTTACATACACACACATACATACATACATATATACATACATACATGTATGAATATATATATACATATATGTATGTATGTGTATGTACATATATGTATACATATAGATATCCAGATATTCATTTATATATGTGTATATATATATATATATAAGCAATGTTAATTCTCTAAATGAAGTATTAACAGTAACTGCACGATAAAGTGTAGTATATTGCCACTTAAGTGTGGCTGACCCCTAGGGGTGGATGTTACTGTTGCTTTTAGCCCCAG
>NC_068994.1:35313851-35318588 GCF_001194135.2 Octopus bimaculoides | reverse complement strand
ATAACTCCCTTGGCAAACAGGACACAGTCGTGTGTCGATAAGCCAGCTGGAGGAGATGTCCTCCTGGGGCTAAAAGCAACAGTAACATCCACCCCTAGGGGTCAGCCACACTTAAGTGGCAATATACTACACTTTATATATATATATATATATATATATATAAGTGTGTGTGTACGTACACACACACACACACACACATGCACACACATATATCTATAGCAAAGTACACACTCATACAACTGATAAGTTAGGTTTGGTTGGTGATAAATTTCATTCAAAATGCTGCCATGTTCATCATTATGGCTATCACCATCATCCGCAAACATTTCCTCCACATTAATGCCATTCTTAGCTTCTTTCTCTTCATCACAATCTTTAGTCTCACATATAATGGTAATGTGCATCATCATCACCAGCAGCAGCATCATCATCATTAATGTCAACATCATCTTCATAACAATTATCAGCATTATGTATAACTAGTTGGCTCAGTACCATTAAAAATGATGGCTAATTGTAGTATTTCGAATATAAATATGGATGGTAAATCAAAATAATACACTTGTCAATACAGTTCTATATTTAAGAGACAAGGAATTATGTACATTATTTACATTATTTACATTACTCTTTTACACTTTTATTTGTTTCAGTCATTTGACTGCGGCCATGCTGGAGCACCGCCTTTAATCGAGCAAATCGACACCAGGACTTATTCTTTGTAAGCCTAGCACTTATTCTATCGGTCCTTTTTTTGCCAAACCGCTAAGTCATGGGGACGTATACACACCAGCATCGGTTGTCAAGCGATGTTGGGAGAACAAACACAGACACACAAACACACACATATATATATACATATATACGATGGGCTTCTTTCAGTTTCCGTCTACCAAATCCACTCACAAGGCTTTGGTCGGCCCGAGGCTATAGTAGAAGACACTTGCCCAAGGTGCCACGCAGTGGGACTGAACCCGGAACCATGTGGTTGGTAGCAAGCTACTTACCACACAGCCACCCCTGCGCCTATCTAAATTATTTAAATTTGATGGATATTTGTCCTCATCTTGTTTTTTGTTAACACAACGTTTTGGCTGATATACCCTCCAGCCTTCATCAGGTCCCTTGGGGAAATTTCGAACCTAGGTTCTCATTCCTAAGGTATTTTTCGATGTTGCTATTATTATTATTATTATTATTATTATTATTATTATTATTATTATTATTATTATTATTATTATTATTCAGGTCACTACCTGGAATAGAAATCAGAATTTTGGAGTTAGAAGCCTGTGCTCTTAAACACTACGCCATATGCCCTTCAATGTTCACAGACATTCACATACTTCCCTTGTACATGCATACACATACACACATATACTCACACAGAGTTGAAATGGTGTTTGATTTTTTTCTTTTCAGTGTTGAATGCTCACCATCCCACCAGTTTGTCATCACCCCTTCCTTCGTTATTCATTTATCACCTCTTCCTTTCTCATTCATATGTTGTGACAGGGAAAATACTAGAGTATTATTATAGTAGATAATTATGATTATCATTATTATTATTACTACTGATAATATTATTACTACCATCATCATCATTGTTATTATTATTATTATTATTATCATTATTATCATCATCATCATCATCATCATCATCATCATCATCATCATCATCATCATTATTATTATTATTATTAATAGTAGTAGTAGTAGTAGTGGTAGTAGTAGTAGTGGTAGTGGTAGTAGTAGTAGTAGTAGTAGTAGTAGTAGTAGTAGTAGTAGTAGTTGTAGTAGTAGTATCATCGCTGTCATCAACATTATCATCTTAATCAATGTTATCATCATTCTAGCCATTGTCATTATCAATATCACAACCAAACTATTTGACTGATTGCTATTGCAGTTAACATCAGCCCAGTCAAGATCTTTATCAGAGAACATTGAGGATGTTAAATTCTACTTGGCAGTAAAGATGAATGAGCAGCTGAATAGCTGATTCAGCTAATTTCCTACATATAAATACATAACTATATATATATATTAATTTTTTTGGAAAACATGAAACTTATTCCATAGATCTCTTTGGCCAAACTGCTAAGTTATGCGGACATAAACACACCAACAACAGCTAACAAGCAGTGGTGGGGGACAAACACATACACATGCACACACACACACACACACACACTAACAATTCTGTCTATCAAATCCATTCACAAGGCTTTGGTAAATCAAAGGTTATAGAAGAAGACATTTGCCCAAGTTGCCATACTGTGGAACTGAATCGGGAACCATGTAGTTGGGAAGCAAACTTCTTTATTTCAATAATTGGCATTTAACGACGTTACATAGAGTAGCAAGAAGCTAGGGCTAGACAAAGACATTAATGAAATATGGTGGGATGACACATGAAAAATGAGAGGGGCGCCAGCGCCCTCCAACTGGCAACCCCTCGAAAACATTGTCTCAATACAATTACAAATTGTACAAACTTCTTACCACATAGTCACAGCTGCACCTATATATATGAAGTTAACATTTTTTTGTGGTTTTGAATGGCTAATAAGTGTTTGTTCATTGTAGTTGTCTTAGTATTAGCTCATGGTCTCAGATAAAATGACTTGCCAGAACAGGTTCATCTATGAAATACATTTGGTCATTAATTGCCTACAAAGTGTATCCCTTTTTGAAGTGAGTCTTATTGAGTCTTATATGAATGCAATAGAAGAACTATTTTTATTTTTCTAAAAATACCATGATGAAAGATAAATTCAGTTTTAGAAATGTTTATGCTTATTTTCCCACATATTTTGTAGGCACAGATATGGCTGTGTGGTAAGAAGTTTGCTTCTCAGCCAAATAGTTCTTGGTTCAGTCCTACTGCATGGGCACCTTAGGCAAGAGTCTTTTATTATAACTCCAGACTAACCAAATCCTTGTAAAATTCTTCAAGGAAGTGCCCCAACATGGCTGCAATCAAATGACTGAAATAAATAAAGCAACCAAAATTGTAAAATATACACAGGAACTATAATATAAATTTGAATTTATTCTTATTTCTCCTACTTTTGCTCTCTAGCTCATAACTAGTAATACTACACAGCTTAGAAGTTATTTAACTACTATAGAGGAAGCAGACTGGGTTATGATAATCTACATTGAGCTCTAAATGTAGTAGTAGTACATCTGTTTGTACACATAATTTCTACTATATGTGTATGCAAGTGTGTGTGTGTGTGTGCATGTCTTTGTACTTATGTTTGTCCCCCACTACTGCTTGACAACTGATGTTGGTTTCACATCCTCATAACTTAGTGGTTTGTCAAGAGAGACCGATAGAATAAGTTCCAGACTTAAAAATATAGTTACTGGGGTTAATTTGTTTGACTAAATCCTGCAAAGTAGTGCCCCACAAGAACAGCAGTCCAATGACTGAACAAGTAAACGATAAAAGATAAAGACATCTGTATCAAATTTTTCTATTATTTCTTCAATCATCCAAGAAACAATGAGTTTAAGAATCTGAAGTTATTGTGTGTGAGACTAAAAACATTTCAAAAGACTGAAAATATTTTTAGCACAGTTCACAGTAAAATTCTGACAGGAGTTGGCACAAGAGTGCTTGTGCAGTGACACCCAGTTTTAGAAGTGATAGTACATATTTTCACAAGTAAACCCATCTTACCAACAGCAGAGTTTTAAATGCTTGGCAAAGATTTATATAAGTGAATAGTCATTAGTTTGAAATGTTGGGTGACATGCTATATGTCTGTATAATTTAACGCCAATTTTTATTCACATAAATAACAAATATATATTTTTTATTCATGGGAGAGATCAGTAAGATTGTGTCATAAAGATATTCAGTATCAATAATAATGCCAATGTGTTTATTGGAAAAATGTCTATCATTTCTGATTATGTGACAGCTAGTTTGAAGTTGCAATCAATCATTGATTTGTGTAATGCTGTTAATAATCACAAGCAGATCATTTTAAGTCTATGATGTGCTGCACCACCAAAAAGGTGCTTACAATCATAAATCCATCAGGTTTGTTAGAGAAGACATCAAATTTTAAAATCAGAAATCATTCCCTTTTATCATGCCTTAATGTTGTTCATGATCATTAACAGACCTATTTTTAGAACCTTATATTAGTCAAAGATAAAAAAAAAAACATGTTATGAATTTTACTGATCATTTGAGTGCAAACTTAAGTCATTTCCCATTTTGACAACATCATTATCATATGGTTACCTTTAATGTCTGAAGATACCTATCTTTCTCCAGTGCTGCAAACACCAGAAAAGATGAATGGATTAAAAGAGACAAAAAACATAGGAATTAAAATTGAGCCAAGCAATATAAATTATAACATGACAAATTCAGTCATTGAAGAGAGCAGAACTAACAGTACATAATTCTGTAGTACTCCTTATATTAGATGTAGTAACTTTGATTTTGGTTATTTAATTGTGGTTAGTTTCTGGAATTTGAATTGATATATAGGTGCCGGAGTGGTTGTGTGATTAAGAAGCTTACTTCCAAAACAAATAGTTTCGGGTTCAGTTCCACTGTATGGCACCTTGGCCAGTGTGTTCTATTATAACCTTGTGAGTGTAATTGGTTGGTGGAAACTGAAAGAAGCCTGTCATGTGTGTGTGTGTGTGTGTGTGCATGTACGTGTGTGTGTGTGTGTGTGTGTGTGTGTGTGTGTGTGTAAGTTTGTG
>NC_068994.1:35304826-35309826 GCF_001194135.2 Octopus bimaculoides | reverse complement strand
TTGACTTAGTCCTTCCTCTGAAACAGCTGGCCCTGTGCCAAAATTTGGAAACAAGATTATATTATGTGGAGAAATATGAATTAGGAAAAAGAAGAGTAGATTTTCAGATGTTCAAAAATTTTGCTTCCCAACCACATGGTTCCGGGTTCAGTCCCACTGCATGGCACCTTGGGCAAGTGTATTCTACTATTGCCTTGGGCCAACCAAAGCTGTGTGAGTGGATTTGGTAAATGGAAACTGAAAGAAGCCCATCGTGTATATATATGTATATATATAGGTAATAAAAAATTATAGAGGTGAACTCTTTTCAAGAAACAACAGTGTAGGGCTCAATTTATTGAGTGATTAGATTAGAATATTAATTTGAAAGAGACAGGCTCCAATATCAATAATACTCCTCATCAAAGCTGACACATATCTAAACACAGAAATCATATATAAGCCATTATAAGCATGCGGACACATAACATACAAAAACATATATAATAGTGTAATTCCGTGCCCAAATCAAAGTTGGATAAGTAATTGCATAAATGCATACAGATAAATTAAGAAGTCCAAGCTGATGAGATAACAGTTCACAATAATCCAAAATGGAAGTCCTCAAATGAATCCAATAAAGAGAAGGAGTCTTACGGCCATTTCAGGGAATGTGCATAGAAGTGTATAGGTAAGACTTCAGTAATCCACATTTCCTACATCAGAGAATATGTACGGATTTGGAATTTTTAAAACAAAATGTTTAAGAATTACTGTATATTCTTAAACGTATTTTTACAATCCCACAAATAATTTTATGATTTTCTTTTTAAAATTCCAAATCCGTACATATTCTCTGATGAAGGAAATGTGGATTACTGAAGTTCAAAAGGTCTTACCTTCATACTTCTTCATTTTAAACAAATGATATACTGAGATAGGTAATGATCATGCTTCAGACTTGTTTCTAATTTGTATTGAACTTAAATTTCATAGAATACGATATTACACACAAACATTATGTCTATATGAGAGTAACCATTTTAATCTAATAGTTCTGCTGTGTTAAATATACAAATTAGATATTAAATACGACATAAAACTATATATTTGTATATAACACTCCCAGGAGAAGCGTTATATACAAATATATAATTTAACAGTATTTCCACATTAAATTGATATACAAGCTATATATACACCAACATTAATTCCTTTTAACTCCTTCCTTTCCTCCTTACATACTTTGCTTTCCAAATCTAACACTGATCTATAAATCATATTCTAACAGATTCACTTTTAGTTGAATGATATCATACATAGACAAGATTAAAACCATTATACTTAAAGACATGCATCTTTATATTGAAACCCTAATTATAATCTCCAACTACAATATGTTTATTAACGTGTTTAGTTATATCTTGAGAACACAAACCTCTATAATTAAGTTACACTTATAATTACCATAGACTTGCATCCCTTATGATATAAGTACTGATGTGAAAATATTACCCTGTTATTATTACAATGCAGATTTTATACATTAGCAATATATAAATATATATATACAATTTTCATATTAAACCATATTTCCTACAACACACCAAGTGATCACAACTTGTGTAATTATTAATAATCTGTTGCTATTAGAAATCAAAGTTTATTACTAAGGTAGAGTATTTTCCTCTACCTTAGTAATCAACTTACTCCTGATATTAAACCAGTTTCTCAAACACATACCTTCTGATTATAATTTGGTAACAGTAATAACACACACATTAATCTTGTCTCTAAATTCTTCCTCCTACCCTCACTGCTCTTCAACTATATCACCATTTCTCAACTGCTTTCATACAGAACTTCTTCTTACCACAATATGCAACATTAATCACAAATCCAGAGAGATATATATTATCTGACAGTTTTCTTAGAGAAGACTTCTAAGAATAATATAAATACCGTCAATTTATCAACCACAACTATACCTAAATAATTCTAATTTTATACTTGTCTTATTTTTATTCCAATTTTATTATTGTCTTATTTTTATTCTAATTTTATTCTTGTCTTCTTTTTATTCTAATTCTATTCTTGTCTTATTTTTGTCTTATTTTTATTCTAATTTATATAATAATGTAGTTATTATTCCTACCCTCAGTCTATCCTCTTTTATTTTCCTCTTACTACTTCATTAAGTCCTTTCCTCTTAGGCCATTCAACTAAATATCTTAGAGAGTATTTTTCCTCCATTAATTCCTTGCCCTTAGGTCATACAATTGGATAATTTATACACTATCAACTTATGTTATCATATTCTCTCTCAGCATAATCTAAACTATTATTTGCAGAATTTACCTATGTACACTTAACAACACACACACACATACATACACAATAGCAGTTAGGTAAAAGTTTATTATACTGAAATAAGAATTCAAATTATTGTGATGTACACTTAATTTTTTCTGTTGAAATTACTCCAAACTTAGTCATTCTGACGATAACAGACAACAAGTTATATTTCTTTCTGTGTTTTCACTTTTGAACTAAACCATTTCCTTTTTGAACTCAGTTAATTTCTCTTTTTATACACACTAAACTAAACTGAATGTTGATCCAAAGCATTTGAATCTTCCAAACAATATTGGTTTGGGCTCAACAAATTCAATGGTCAAGGTAGTATTCCATTCATTTTGTCATTTCCAAAATAAAAACAGTTATTTTATACCTCCTTATTTTGAAGTCAGTTACTATAAGCTGCACCAAATAATCCATCTTGAAATGACAACAAAGAACTGAACTGGTATAGATATGTACTGGGAAACAATTTGTTAACAGAAAGTAAACTACCTCTCCTTAGTAATTTGTTAGATCTAATTTGAGAAGTCTCATGATGGAGTTCATTATTGTCTTCAGTAGTGAAGGTAATGTTGTCACCATCATTAACGTTCTCACCAATAGCAGCAGCAGCAGCAGTACCACCACCACAACCACCACATCACCATAATCATCGTTTAACATGTGTTTTCTATGCTGGCATGGGTTGGATGGTTTGACAGAAGCTGGTCAGCTGGAGAGCTGTCCAGGCTCCAATTGTCTATTTTGGCATGGTTTCTATGGCTGGATGCCCTTTCTAATTCTAATCACATTACAGAGTGTGATGGTTGCTTTTCACATGCCACTAGCACAGGGGCATTTTATGTGGCACCACCATGAGTGCATTGTATGTGACACTGGCATGAGCACATTTTTTGTGGCAACAGCACCTGCAAGACAAAGACATCTCATTTGGGAGGGGAAATGTCTTTTATGAAAACTTTCAGTAAGGCTTTAAGAAGCTTAGATAGGATCATGTATATTTTAGACACAATATGAGAATATGGTGTTTTTAATTTTAAAACTAGATCCAGGTTTCTGTCTTTTGTTAGCTGGTAAAATATGCATGAAGCATAATAATATTTTGATACTAAACTCTTCTAATGGAAAAGCATGTAGTATTTTCAGAACATTTAATAGTGTATGTGGAGACTTAATTTTGGGACATCAAATATTTAACATAATTGTGATTTCTGTAGCGTCGTGATTTCTAGCCAAAAATAACATATTTGCTTACTTCAACAGAGAATCAGTTCATAAATGTCTGTTTGTCCACTTCAAATAAGCCTTGCTTGATAGTGTTAAAGCTTTACAAAGTGAAAATCAAAAACAGTGACATAGAAAACAAGATTGCCAAGCATTAAGCAGTTCAATAACAACCAGAAACTTGAGACCTTTATCAGAATATGCCTAAAAATCCAGGAGGAAAATAATTTTAAAAATGCTCCTCCAGAGTATCTGGTATCTCAGGTTTATATATATATTCATTTTATTGACAGAAGGGTAGGCTATAGAATTTATCTCTATTTGACAATGTCTAAGAATTACTTTTCTTAAAGAAAAACTTCCCACTGAGAGCTTCTACAAGGTCACTCAAAACGCTAGAAATAGTTGCCAAATTTTCCTCAAATAATAGTGTATCTTCATTAAAAAAGTCACATTTGATAGTTTCATCAGAGAAAATGATAGAGTAGTCACTACTGGAATGTATTTGATAGGTCTGGTCAGTTAAAGCCAAGCAGGGGCCAAGCAACAAAAGCCACTACAAACCTCCACTTGATTCCAACAGATTATAAAAACTAGCCAACTGCCCTTTACTTGTCCTGTGTATCACATGTGATACACAGGACATATCTCCCTGTCATCTATGCATTATATATGATACACAATCCCACCAGAGTAACTTGGTACTTATGAAACAAAAGCATTTACATTACGCAAAGCATATGAAACAAGGCCCAACAAAAAGTCTGAAGACAAGCATGAACATTTAGGACCAACTTATGAAAATGCTTTGGACTGGTAAAAGGTTAACAGATTGCTGAGAATTAAGATAGTGTACTTTGTTGAATGCATAAATTATAAAAGGTGTTGATAAGAAACACCTACCACTTTTAACATTCCTGCATTATGTAAGACATGAATGTGGCAGCTAAGAATGTTAACGTATGTCCTGACACCTGCCAAAATAGAGATATTAAGATTTCTATCAAAGTTTTCAACAGAAACATTGGTGAAGTATGTACTAAAGACACAACACTTCTTAGATGTGTGCAACCATAGATTAACAATCACTATAAACTTCTTAACTGTCAACGGTTTAATGCATTATTTAAATATCACAGGCCACACATCTTTGTTGTACTGTGCATCTGTGAACATGTCATAACAATTTTGGTGTCATTTACAGTTTACTGCTCATTTCAAATGCTCAAAGTTCCAGATTAATGCTTGTCAAAGAGGAAGTTTTGGTTGAATATTTTCCTCCATACTGAATGTAGCAGTGGTATGAAATATTTGTAACCTTTTATGTGCATGTGCCTCTATGTGTGTGTGTGTGTGTGTGTGTCAGTGTGGGTTTGCATTGTACATACATGCCTATGTATATATATATATATATATATATATATATATATATATAT
>NC_068994.1:35304408-35304816 GCF_001194135.2 Octopus bimaculoides | reverse complement strand
TATATATATATATATATATATACATGAGGGGGTGCTGAAAAGTTCCTGGATTTGAGTAAAAGAAAATACAGGAGGATCACTTAATTATGATTTCATTTAGTATATCACCCTCTCACGTTCACACACTTATTACAGCAGTCCTTCAGCTTTTCTAAGCCCTGTAAAAGAAATTGGAAGTTTGGGCCTCCAACCAAACCTTTTAATGATACCCTTATAGCCAGGAATTTTACAGCAACCCAGCCCTTCTATATATCTATATATATACATATATAGTTATTAATATTTCTAAGTCTCTCTAAAGGAGACTACGGCAGCGGTACTGGAAATTAATAGTTATCGCCAAGCCAACATGGCAGTCCCAAAATTAGGATAAATAACCTTCGAGCAGATATATATATACACACACAC
>NC_068994.1:35299234-35303940 GCF_001194135.2 Octopus bimaculoides | reverse complement strand
ATCTGCAGACTAGTTTCAGGGTGTTGCCCCTTGTCAATGCAGAGCAGCCAAGCCCTAGCCAGGCAGCGCTGCTGACTATCTGCTTGAAGGTTATTTATCTAATTTCAGTGGAATCTATCCACTGGTTTTCAGAAATAGAGTTATTAATATTTCTAAGTCTCTCTAAAGGAGACTACGGCAGCGGTACTGGAAATTAATAGTTATCGCCAAGCCAACATGGCAGTCCCAAAATTAGGATAAATAACCTTCGAGCAGATATATATATACACACACACACTTATATGTAATATAAACACACATATATATAATATATACACACATATATATATAATATACACATATATACATATATATATATATAATGTACATACATATATTTAATATGCAGGATCAAAATGAGCCAGTGACAAATCTGATGTCAATATCTTTTTTTAATGTTGTCAAATGCCTTTTGACAATTATTTGACCAAATCCACTTCACATCCCTTTTTAGCAAATTATTTAGTGGAGCTCTCAATTCATTCATATTTGGTGTATAATTTTGATAATAATTTGCTAGACCTAGAAAAGCTTGTAAGGTTGGAGGAGGAATATTTTTAATTGTGTCTGCCCTTGACAGGTCTGGTTGTAATCCATTCCTGTCAATAACTTGTCTTAAGTATTTAATTCTAGGCAAGAAAAATTCACATATTTCCTCACTCAGTGTGAAACTGTAGTCTCTCAATTTTTCAAAAAAAATATGTTTTACATGCTTGACATGCTGATGACAAGATTCTCTTTAAATTAATATATCATCCAGGAATGGAAATGTGAATTTACAATCCACTAACATTGCAACTATTATCTGTTGAAAAATTGCAGGTGCAATCTTTAGACCAAATGGTAGTCTGTTATATTTATATAGTCCTTTATGTGTATTCACTGTTAGGTATTTTGAGCATTCCTCATCTACTCTAATTTGTAGGTACACATTGGAGAGATCCAACTTTGAAAATATCTTGCTCCTGCTTAACTTTACAAAAATATCCTCCAGAGTAGGTAGCAGATAATAATACATTTTCAGACATTCATTCAAGCCAGTGGAAAAATCAACACACACCCTGATTTTGTTATTCTTTTTTTTAATACACACCGTTGGGGCTTCCCATTTTGCATATTCCACTTTTTGGATGACTCCCTTTTCTCTATTCTGTCTAATTCTTCATCAACATGTTTTACAGCAGCAAAATATACCATTCTTTTTGGTTTGAATATCGGTATTGCATTTTCCTTGATTTGCAAACATGGTTCAGTTTTAGTACGCAAACCTAATTTATCCGACAACACTTCAAGAAAAGTATTTAAAAATTTTTTTTCAGTTCATCTGATACCATATTCTTACTGGAGGAACACTCATTTATTTTTTTACAGAATAGATTTATGGGGAGGTCCCATAAATCAAACAATTCCATCCAGTCAGTACTGATCAAGTTTATTGCATTTTTTAACCCAGACACTTTTGCTTTACAAGTTTTATCATGAAATGTAACGTTGCTTACCATTTCACCTCAGAAGTGTAATCTTTCACCTGTGACACCTCACAAACTTTTCAATGTTTTCTTTAATATAGGTTTCCCAATTTTCTTGCATGTGTTAGTATCAATAATTGTAATGTCACTTACCTGTGTCTAGTTGTAGTTTCACGTTCATATAATTTATTTTTACATACACATACTTTTTCTTGGGTGTCGTCATGATTTTCCATTGAGCAAACCTTTTTACAAAAAAATTTTTCCCACCTTTTTTGTTTCATTATGCAGTGCAAGCTTTTATGTCCTATTTTTTGATAGCTAAAACATTTCTGAGTTTTAAATGGACAGTCTTTCTTAAAATGCAGACCTCCACACCCATAACATTGATTTAGTCGTAACCTTTTTACTTTATTTATCCCTGGTCAACATGTCTATAGTTGAGAGAAATTTTTTTCTTCAATTTTCTTTACATCCTGCCACAAGTTGATTATTCTTTGATATTCCTCTGCTACTGCCTGTAGGATTAAATTCTGGTCCTCCTGTTCTAGTTTTGTAAGAATTTGTGCACATATTTCTGCATCTTTGTTAGCCATCAAATCTTGCACAAAAATGAGGTATTTAAACATATCTGGAGACAATTCCTTCAGTTTAAATTTTTTGCACATTTTATCTATTATTCTGGCATAACTTACAAAATCTTCCTCCTCTTCTTTTACTAAGTTCAAACACTCCCAGCAAGTGGTAAACAGGTAACTCTTATCACTGAACATTTTGGATAGTAATTCAATTTGAGTAAAAATTGTTTGCCAACATAACATGGCAGTCCTGATTTAGGACGATTGTTGCTGTAATTTAGCCCCAGCAGAGCTCGTCTCCAACTGGCTATATGACACGTTCTGTGTCCTTATATTTTCAAACAAGGGAATCTAGCACCACCACTCAGCTCAAAACAATATCTGTGTATCACGATATCTGTATATCATGATAAACAGATATTGTTTTGAGCTGAGTGGGTGTGCTAGATTCCCTTGTTCGAAATTTTAAGGACAGAGATCATATCGTATAGCCAGCTGGAGACGAGGTCTCCAGGGGCTAAATTACAGCAACATTCGTCCAAAACCAGGACTGCCATGTTATGTTGGCAAACAATCTTTACTCCAAAGTACTGTTGCTGAATATCTCTCGCTGTGAGATTTAAAAATAGTAATTTTCTAAAGCAATTCAATAGTTTTCTTGAAAATATTTCACTTGTTATTTTAGGCAAGTTAAAATTATAGTATTTTTCATGTTCTAAAGGAGCTAATTTTCATAACAGTAGTCTCACTTCTTCATCATCTGTCCAACACTTGAATTCTTCCTTGAAGATTTCTTTGTATCTTCTGGAGTACACCAAAAATGTTATACCCTCTTCTGGGTTATAACTAAATTCAGTTATAGCATCCGCAACGCCATTTGGCAAAAACGAACTTGCAGTGTTTCCTGACTTTAACATCAGTTCCAGCAACTGATTGTGTTATAGTTGTTACTGTCGTAGTTGTTGGGGCAAACTCCTGTTGCTGTTGCTCTTGCAACTGTAATATGTCAGCTAATAGGTCTTCCGTAGTTAACGAATATTTTGCATCATAAAAAAATTGTGAATGACCAACGTAAGCTTTCAATCCCTTGTCATCACTTTTATAACATAGTTTCTGAATGTCACCTTAGTATCATGCACTAATAATAGTGTGATATACAATACCACTGAAAGGAGTAGACACCATCTGTCTCTACTTGGTGTATTCTCAAATACTCTGCCAACAATTGTAACCAATCCAAAACAACTCTCAACGAACTATAACAACTTTTCAACAATTTCCTGTGTGCATGTGTGTGTGTATTATGTATAGGTCTGATTATCCCAAGCAGGAAAATTAGAACTCAGTATTTAAAGCATGGCATATGTATTTCATTACAATTTAGTTTCAGAGCTACATGATGTGTGTGTTTGTGTGTGTGTACATATATTTTTATATGTGCAATTGTTTATTTGTTTATATACGCATATGTATATTCATGAACATATATTTGTGCTTGAGTGCATACTTGTGTGTGTGTGTATACACTTATGTACACATACATATATATATGTATGTGCATGCATATGAATGTCCATGAGAGTGCACACATATATTGTGTAGTTGTACATTCATTTGTACATCTGCATGCATGTGTTTGAATGTGTGTGTGTGTGTGTGTGTGTGTGTGTGTGGATCAGAGTCAGTAATCTTGATACAGATGCAATGTGGAATGAAACAGAGATCAGTTAACTTATGTAAATGTTGAAGGTGTATTTCTTCCTTTTTCAATACAAGCTTGTCATTCTTCTTTGTGTATCAATATATGATGCTTGGGTAATATGATAGCTTACAGGGCTGGAAACCTTGACTACCAACAAAAGACTTCTAACTGAATGCATTGAATATGTTTTTATGGATTGTAAACAAGATTTTAAGGCAAAATATTCAGTAACAATTCTTATCAGGAAGAACAAATGCTTTATAAAGATATTGGGCTACTGATAAACAGCTTTTTCATGCAGCTTCAAATTGAAATGGATTACTTTACTTGTTTTAGTCACAGGACTGTGGTCATTCAAGGTTTAGTCAAACATCAACCCCAGCATTTAATTTTAAGTCACATACTTACTTTACCAGTCTCTTTTGCAAAGACCACTAAGTTACAAGCACATAAACAAACAAACGCCAGATAGGGAAACAAGCACACACACACACACACACACACACACATATATATATATAAAGGTAATGGGTAAAGGTGCCCTTTGGTCTTGAATGGCCGTGGGATTGCACCTAGAAAGTTCCCCTCCAAGGTACAAGTCTGGGCAAGGTTGTTTATGGAAGATCAAGCCACTGAAATTATTCAAGGGAAAAGCAAAGGCTGATACAGCTTGGCACAAGTGATGTCACATCTCATTTCTACAACTGAGTGAACTGGAGCAACATGAACTAAAGTGTCTTGCTCAAGAACACACACAGCCTGGTCCAGGAATCGAACTCACTACCTCATGATTGTGAGCCTGATGCTCTAATGACTGAGGCACGTGCTTTCATACACACACACACACACACACACACACAGATACCCCCACCCCACACACAGATACACACACACACGTGAGTATATATATATATATAT
>NC_068994.1:35296788-35298823 GCF_001194135.2 Octopus bimaculoides | reverse complement strand
TATATATATATAAACGAGTTCTGATCAACAAGTATCTTAACTGTTGCCATAGTAACGAAGCTATAGCACGCAGAGTAAAGCCACTTGACAATGATTGACATTGAACACTACTGTGCATGCACACTAAGTTTTAATGCCCTAGCTAACTTCTGCTGTTTACAGCAGTGCTTGGAAGGAAGGTGTGTAGTGTGTGAATCTTGCATTGACCAAGATAGAGAAAATTGACATGGCAATACTTGCTCAGAGACCTATGCAAAGTTGCAAAAAGGGTATAGAGAAGAATATATGAGCTGCATACAAATGTATGAGTGATTCAGACGTTTTCAAGATGGCAGAAAAAATGTTGATATTGACGAACATTCTAGGAGATCCGCAACCAGCAGAACTGAGAAAAACATCACACATGAGCATGCAGCTGTGAGGGGAATCAGCGAATCAACATCTGTGTGTTATCAGAGGATGTGCAGATTAGTTGTGGTTCAGTTCAATCTAGTATCACTGAAGATTTGGGTATGCGATGCGTGTCTGCGAAGTTTGTGCCAAAACTACTTTCAGCTGACCAAAAAGACACTCGGGTTTCAGTTGTACAAGATCTCCTTGATTGTGTCAAGAATGATGAAAACCTTTTGAAAACTTTGCATAGGCCTCTGAGCAGTTATTGCTAAGCTTGTGGCAAAATTTAATGCAGATTCTCTGCTCATCTTACTCCCTCATAGTCAATGCTATAACCACACACTACACATCTTCCTTCCAAGCACTGCTGTAAACAGCAGAAGTGTTAAAACTTAGTGTGCATGCACAGCAGAGTTCAAGGTCAATCTGTGGCAAGCAGATTCACTCTCCATGCTTTAGCTTCATAACTATGGCAACACAGTCCGGATACTTATTGATCAGACCACATATATATATTTATATATGTATGTAAAATATATATAGATATGCGCGTGTGTGTGTGTGTGCATGTATATGTATATGCATGTGTGTGTATATATATATATATATATATATATATATTAGAGGGAAAAGGACAACAAAAACCAAGGCAGGACGAGTATCTCAAGTCATTTAGAATATTTACTTAAGGTATGGTGAATTTGAAGTCTTACACCTGTTTCTGGGATATCCCAGGTGATAGGCTAACATGTCTGTACACTGTGTATTCTATCATCAGAGACAAGGTATGTATGAAAGTTCTCGATAGGTAAATTCAGAGTTTATCTTTTTAATATATAAAATACCCTGTCTGTGTATATGTGTCCCCTCAATACACGCTCAAACCTCTGGATTAATCTAACCATACTTGGGTACATGAATAATTTGACCTTGGAAAGAATAATATGGTCATGATTTGTCTTTCTTTTTTTTTTAGTAAAAATAAATAATATTGCTTTATATATATAAAGATTCACTTCTTCAAATCGTTTTCTGAACTTCCTGTCTTTTGTGTCCTGACGTAGTAACTTAGTTGGAACTTCCTGTATTTGGCGTCCAAACTAACTATTTGCACACACACATATATGTATACAGGTATGTATACAGTTGTGACGATTTCTGATAAATAGTTTCAAAAGGTACTTTCATGTAAGAAAAAGAATTTCGTACGGAGATAGACGCCTTTTCTTGATTTTCCAATACATATTTCGGACATTTTTGGAACAAGTCGCCTTATTAACATTTGATATTCAATTGTGACGATTTCAGAAAAGAAGCATTTCTAAAGGTACTTTCGTTTTTTATATTCTTCTCCGGCGACATAACTACAGATTTCTGGTCCCCCCAACATTGGATGATGATAACTTTCAGAAAAATGGATATTTTAAAATTAAATTTTCTACGAATACGCCCCACCACTCTCTCACTTTTCAATTTTTTTCCCGAAATTTTACGGCTGGGGTTAAGGGTTATATACGGATGCAGAAATGCACAAAACAAAGAAAATGAAACAAATATGGACTTGTTTCAAAATACTCCCGAGTGGGGAACAGTTCTCAAAAATAACACCCAATTGTTTTCTTCCAACATCCTATATGCTCCG
>NC_068994.1:35293194-35296778 GCF_001194135.2 Octopus bimaculoides | reverse complement strand
TGAAGTGGACTTTGGCAAATTTTCCGAAAATCCTCCCCACCTCCTCTTAAAACACTTCACCCCCCCCAAAAAAAAATTCATGTATTATTTATATTTTCGGAATATACATGATATAACGCATATTCGTAGAAAATTTCATTGAAAAATATCCATTTTTCCGTAAGTTATGATCATCCAAATTCGGGAGGGGAGGGGGGGAAGAAATCTGTAGTTATGCCTTCTCCGGCTTTCTATTTCTGTAAGATGTGAGTGTGATAAAAACATTTTCATACGGAGATTTCATTTAATTGATCAATCGTCAACACATCTGTTTCATATACATAGCATATAGTTTGGTGAGTGTTCATTTCAGCTTACAATAGCCTCATTCAAATGACTTAGGAGGAAAAGGTTGCCTGTTCTTTTTGGATGCTCCTGGGGATACTGGCAAAACGTTTTTGATAAGTCTTTTGCTAGCAAAAGTTCGTCTAGATGGGTGCATTGCATTGGTAACGTCTTCTGGAATAGCAGCTACTCTCTTGACAGGTGGATGAATAGCTCATCGACTTTCAAGGTTCCCTTGAATTTACTTAGGACAGAGACTCCAATTTGCAACATTTCTAAGGCATCAGCAAAGGCCAAGGTTTTGCAGACATGCTTGATTGTCTGGATGAATGCATCATGTCTCACCATGGAGCACTTGAGGCTGTTGACTAGCCTATGAGATTTGAGAGGAAAGGACATTCTCATGGGTGGGGGTCACTGTAGTTTGGTTGGGTATTTCAAGCAAACACTTCCTGTGATCCCCAAAGGTACAAAAGCAGATGAACTATCTGTGGAAACAAGTGGCTAAACTGCACCTGGCAGTTAACATGAGGGCCCACTTATATGATGATCAAACTGCCGGGCTGTTTTCACACCAGCTTCTGAAGATAGGGAACGGGCAACTACTGTATGTCAACCAGATGCAGCAACACCGGTTACCCTATGGTGAGATGGAACCAACTGTCAATGATCTCATAATCCATGTGCTCCCAGACATTGCACAAAACTTTAGCAACAGTCAATGGCTCTGTGAGCGAGCCATCTTAGCCCCACATAATGATGCTGTTGACAAAATCAACTGGGATCTCTTGCAGCTGTTGTCAGGACAAGAACAGTCTTTCAAATCTCTCAATGCTGTCATTGATCAGGACCAGGCTGTAGTTTTTCCAACTGAGTTCCTGAACTCTCTATAGCCATCTGGGATGCTTCCTCACTACTTAACACTTAAAAAGAGGACCCCAATCATACTACTCAGGAATCTGGATCCACCTCATCTGTGCAATGGCACCAGACTGGTGGTGAAAGCGATGCGACCCCATGTTCTAGAGACAACAATTATCACTGAGAACTATTAGGGTGAGGATGTCTTCATTCCATGGATCCAGTTAATCCCATATCACCTCCCCTTTGAATTTAAATGGTTCCAGTTCCCAGTGAAACTAAGGTTCTCTATGTCAATAAACAAGTCTCAAGGACAGTCTCTCAAGGTTGTTGGACTTCACTTTGCTTCTCTTGTGGACAATTATATGTAGAATGTTCGTGAGTTAGAATTCCCCAAAATCTTTTCATTTATACACCAATTAAAGGACACTTTAAACATCGTATATTTAGAAGCTCTAGATGATTAAACTGTGATTGATTTCCGGATTTGTTTCAATACATTTGTTTATACTGACGTCATCTGATAGAATTTTTGTTAAATGCACTTCTCAACAGGAGAGGAGTGTCCACAGGCCAGTTCTTCTCAAATTTATGCATTTTCAGGTTCAGCGTGTTTCAAATAAGTATTGACAATTGAAGGTGATTGCAAAGACAAAGAACTACCTGTTTTTTTTTAACAATTTTAACAGTGAGAACATTGGACAAAAAATATTATTGACATTAATAGTTTATACCTCAGCTAATTACTGTTGAGAACTGCATAATCCATATTTCATTTTATTTAGAGATTTAAAAGGCATACTTAAATTTCATTATTTTCAAAAAACCTGGGAAACACCGGATGTAAGACCTGCGTAGTTTATGTTTCATGTTAGTTAGAGATTTAAAAGACATTTTTGAATTTCCTTATTTTCTTTGATCCAACATCGGGTATTTCTTTACTGCCCACAAGGGGCTAAACATAGAGGGGACAAACAAGGGATTAAGTTGATTACATCGACCCCAGTGCATAACTGGTACTTAATTTATCAATCCCGAAAGGATGAAAAGCAAAGTCGACCTTGGCGGAATTTGAACTCAGAATGTAGCAGCAGACGAAATACCGCTAAGCATTTCGCCCGGCGTGCTAACGTTTCTGCCAGCTAGCCACCTTTCTGCTAGTATATATATATGTATACACACACTCATACACACACACATATATATGTATGTAGTTGTATACACTCTTGTTTAGATTTCATTTGAAGGCTGTAAATGAACATCACTGTCATTAAAGAGATGTTCATTTCCAGTCTCCCATGAAAAACATATTCTGGAAGTGCTATATAATATTACCTTACTTGGAAACAGATGCAGGTTGGTGACAGGAAGGGTATCTGGCTGTAGAAAATCTGCCTGAACAAATCCCAACTGATCTGTGCAAGCATGGAAAACTGGACATTAAATGATGATGATGATGATGATGTGTGTGTCTTTGTGTTTATGTTTCTCTCCCACTATCACCACTGCTTGACAACTGGTGTTGGTTTGTTTATGTTCTCGTAACTTAGCAGTTTGGCAAAAGCTGCCAATGTAAGTACAAGCCTTAAATGAAAATTAGTACTGGAGTCAGTTTGTTTGATTAACCCTTTAGTGTTTAAACTGGCCAAATCTAGCCTCTCACACTTACCCTACAATGTTGTTCTAGAAGTAAACAATGACATCGAAATCTCAAAGCTAGAAGATAATGCATGATTAATTCTAAATAGTATGAGTAAATAAGTATTAGATTTGACAGCATACACTGAACGCTTAAGGGTTAAATCCTTCAAGGTGGTGCCCCAGCATGACCACAGTCTAATGACTGAAACAAGTTAAGGACAAAAGATAAAGAATAGAAATATTTAGTACTACTGCATTCTATCTTTAGCTTCAATGCCATCTGTCAGAAGACTGGTGACATCCTGATTAAGTTTATGGTAACAAAGTACAAAACACAACACCTGCCACATGAGCAAGCATCCAGAAGAAATGATTAAAGTCACATTGTAGATGTGGTTTTGTATATATTTTCTCTGCTGAAGGTAAAATTTCATGGCTGCCATCCATCATATCCAATAATTCTAATTATTCATATTTCAGGCACGTTGATGCTAATGCACTAGTTTCTCTCAGTATGTTTATATGCGTGTGTGTGTGTGCGTGTGTATATATATATATATACATATATATATATATATGAGTTGATAGCATCAAAGATGAATTCAGAAATTGTACAATGATCAATTTTTGCTTCTTTTATACTCTGTTCACTATAAACTAATATGCTACAACATATATTGGGTTATACAGGTACAAACCACTAAGGACGTTAGTCTTCTGACTGCATAGAAGAAATTTTCAACTGCCGCACCTCTACA
>NC_068994.1:35292202-35293133 GCF_001194135.2 Octopus bimaculoides | reverse complement strand
ACACACACACACACACACACACACACACACACACACACACACACACACACACACATATGCGTATATATATATATACACACACACATATACATATATATATATATATGAGTTGATAGCATCAAAGATGAATTCAGAAATTGTACAATGATCAATTTTTGCTTCTTTTATACTCTGTTCACTATAAACTAATATGCTACAACATATATTGGGTTATACAGGTACAAACCACTAAGGACGTTAGTCTTCTGACTGCATAGAAGAAATTTTCAACTGCCGCACCTCTACAAACAAGTGAGTTGCATGTGATCTACAGGTGTGCTATGAGTTATTGAAGCAAGTAGCAAAATGCTAGGATATTTATTTATTGTGTTTTTAATGCACTCTGATGGTGCATGTGTATTCATTCTTAGCAAAGTGCAATATATATCTTTTATCTTTTGCTTGCTTCAGTCACTAGACTCTGGCCATGCTGGTGCACCACCTTGAACTGTTTTGTCAAAGAAATCAACCCCAGTACTTATGTTATTATTATTATTATTATTATTATTATTTCTTTTGGAAGGCCTGGTCCTTATTCTGTTGGTCTCTTTTGCTGAACAACTAAGTTACCAGTATGTAAACAAGGCAGCAATGGCTGTCAAGTGGTGGGGGACTAACACATACACAGAGACACTGGCTCATGTGCGGGCGACACATGAAATCTTTCGAGCGGGATCGTTGCCAGTGCCCCTGGACTGGCTCATGTGCGGGCGACATATGATATCTTTCGAGCGAGATCGTTGCTGGTGCCCCTGGACTGACTCTTGTGCGGGTGACACATGAATTGTTTGAGCGGGTTCGTTGCCAGTGCCCCTGGACTGGCCCATGTGCGGGCGACGCCCCTGGGCCGGCTCTTGTGCGGATGACACATGAGGTTTTTTCGAGCAGGATC
>NC_068994.1:35288830-35292054 GCF_001194135.2 Octopus bimaculoides | reverse complement strand
ACACTGGCTCATGTGCGGGCGACACATGAAATCTTTCGAGCGGGATCGTTGCCAGTGCCCCTGGACTGCCTCTTGTGCGGGTGGCACATAAAAGACACCATTTTCGAGCGTGGCCGTTTTCGTGCGGGTGACACGTAAAAACACCCACTACACTCTCTGAGTGGTTGGCGTTAGGAAGGGCATCCAGCTGTAGAAACTCTGCCAAATTAGATTGGAGCCTGGTGTTGCCATCCGGTTTCACCAGTCCTCAGTCAAATCGTCCAACCCATGCTAGCATGGAAGGCGGACGTTAAACGATGATGATGATGATGTCTATACACATACATATATATATATATATATACACATATTAATTACTGGTAGGGACACATTATTTCCTTATGGAGCCATAACATAATACCAAGGATATTGAGGGCTTATAAGTCAATATTATATCCTACCTGTGTTAGCAATGCGATTTAGTAACTTATTAAATTTATCTCTACAAATTTTTTGTAGTAATTAGAGCTAGCATTGAAAGTTATGACATTTTGTATACAAATACATCAATGCAAACAATGCAATCAAAGATAAAAAGAATTTAGGTAATGGGTGTATATGCATAACGAAATATGGTGTCCCTCCCAGCACATGATACGTACATGCTGGTTGCCAGGAATATGTAAAATTATTAGTATCCAATTGTATCACATGACTAAATTTACTGGCTATTTAAGTAATGTGTTTATAGATGGTTAATGGATTGATTGTAGTGCCGAAGAAGGAACAAGAACTCTTGAAATATGCATATACACCTATAACCTACATTTTTTTCTCCTCTCTTCAATCACTTTGTTTACAAAGATGTATTCATGTATGAAACATTGTAACTTTCAGTACTGGCTCTAGCTTCAAAAGAAAATCTGTAGAGATAACTTTAAAAAGTGATTTACATATATATGCATGAACAGACTATGCACTCAGAGCTCAAAGACTGCTTTGAGATACAAATCATGTTATAAAAACCTGCCTGGACATGTGCCTTCACAGCAAAAACTATTTGCAGCTCATATCTTTATACCGTCTACATTTAATGATATTTATGTCACATGAATGGAGTACTTTTTTTCTTGATCTTACCTTAACAGAACAGTAAAATATTCTTTTATTTGTTTCTGTCATTCGACTGTGGCCTTGCCGAAGCATCGTCTTGAGGGATTTTATTCACACAAATCAACTAATTTTTGAAGCCTAGTACTTATCCTATATATCTTTTGCCGAACCATTAAGTTAGAGGGATGTAAACACACCACACCAGTTGTCAAGCAGTAATGGGGGGACAGACACAGATACGAAGACACACACACATAGATACAAACACACAAACACACACACACACACATACATACAACAGGCTTCTTGCAGTTTCTGTCTACCAAATCCACTCACAAGAATTTGGTCAGCCCGAGGCTATAGGAGGAGACACTTGCCCAAGTTTCCACACAGTGGGACTGACCCGAGAACCATGTGGTTGGGAATTAAACTTCTTACCACACAGCTTCCACACAGTTTCCTCTTTCACTCACAAGGTATTGGTCACATTTGCCCAAGGTACTGCACATTGGAACTGAATCTAAAACCATGCAGTTGCAAAGCACACTTCTAAACCACACAGTCATGCTTTCAGTTATGCAACCATCTCTGTATCAAAATCACAGTCTATGCCACAGTCTGCACCACAACATAGTCACAGACTCTGGTCATGTTGTGGCTCTACCTTGTTGGGCTTTATTCAGTCAGATCAACCTCAATGCTTATTTTGAAACTTGGTACTCGTTCTATGAGTCTCATTTTGCCAAACTTCTATTTTTACAGGGGACTTATAAATGCCCACACAAGTTGTCGAGAAGTATGACACACACATTCAAACACATGCACTCACTTGTATAGACAAAATTTATCGATGCAGATTTTCTACAGCTCGATGCTCTTCCTGTTGCCAACCTTCACTTCTTTCCAAGGAAAGTAACATTTTCCTATAGCCAGACATGATTTTATGGAAGTGTGGTAATTAATGACATCACTTTTATG
Organism: Octopus bimaculoides; assembly: GCF_001194135.2. Taxonomy (NCBI): domain Eukaryota; kingdom Metazoa; phylum Mollusca; class Cephalopoda; order Octopoda; family Octopodidae; genus Octopus; species Octopus bimaculoides. Next base: position 35,289,984 of record NC_068994.1, on the reverse strand, counting down.
GATGGCCACATATGTTTATGACCATCACACTATATCAAGACAAGTCGATTCCATCACATGCCAGGGGGAGAATCTAGAAGTAGTTTCCGCTACCTAGGGGACCAAGTCAGTAGTGGGGCTGGATGCTCAGAGAGCGTTACCACTAGAATAAGAATTGCCTGGGCAAAGTTCAGACAGCTTCTACCCCTACTGGTGACAAAGGGCCTCTTGCTCAGAGTGAAAGGTAGATTGTATGATGCATGTGTGCGAACTGCCATGCTTCATGGCAGTGAAACATGGGCTGTGACTGCTGAAGGCATGCGTAGGCTCAAAAGAAATGAAGCTAAGATGAACTGCTGGATGTGTAATGTTAGTGTGCACACACAACAGCGTGTAAGCACCCTGAGAGAAATGTTGGACATAAGAAGCATTGGATGTGGCATGCAAGAGAGACGTTTGCGTTGGTATGGTCATGTACTACAGATGAATGAGGAGAGCTGTGTGAAGAAGTGCCACTTCCAAACCGTGGAAGGAATCTGGGGTAGAGGGAGACCCAGGAAGACATGGGATGAAGTGGTGAAGCATGATCTTCGAACGTTGAGCTTCACAGAGGAAATGACAAAAGATAGAGACTTCTGGAGATATGCTGTGACTGAGAAGACCTGGCAAATAAAGTGAAATCACAGCTGTAACCTACACCAGTGTTGCATAACCAACCAACTCAAAAAGTACCCTTTGATCGTAGGGTGACATGCCATGCTTGAGGAGACCTATTGAGTCAAGTGTATCAACATCAAAATGAAATCAAATCACAATCAAATGGAAATTGTGGTTGTGGTTCCCATGCCTGTGGCACATAGAAAGCACCATCTGAATGTAGTTGATGCCAGCCCCCTCACTCTGACTGGCTTCTGTGCTAGTGGCACGTAAAAAGCATCATCCGATCATGGTCGATGCCAGCCCCCTCTGGCCCCTGTGCCAGTGGCACATAAAAATCATCCACTACACTTTCGGAGTGGTTGGTGTTAGGAAGGGTATCCAGCTGTAGAAACATTGCCAGATCAGATTTGTGCCTGGTGCAGCCTCCTGGCTTTCCAGACCCCAGTCAAACCATCCAACCCATGCCAGCATGGAAAATGGATGTTAAACGATGATGATATATATATATATATATA
>NC_068994.1:35281388-35288035 GCF_001194135.2 Octopus bimaculoides | reverse complement strand
GCAGGTTTACATAATTGGGTTGTTACCTAACACTCTGTTCAACACTTAGTGTGAAACCAATTGATAAGAGCAGCTATAATGATTATATAATTCTGTACACTTTTATTAATATATATATATATATATATCGTATAAAATATCGTGAATAAGGCCAAAACAATGTGAAGTAAATGCAAGGTAAATCACAAGAAAACAAATATGTGAATTAATGTAGACTTACTTTGTATTCAATATTTTGGGGTTATGACCCCATTTTCAAGAAATTGATGAATGTTGCCGATGTGCATGTGTGTGAGCATGTGCGGAGTGGACATGTGCAGAAAGGTGTTGCTATAGCAACCAGCTAGCTTCATAGTAATTATTTCATTATAATATATATATATGTATATACTTGATTAAAAAAGCAGCAAAGATATCACGAAAACTGTTTCACGTTCCCATTCATTGGACGGTTTTCAAAACTATCCAACGAATGGGAACGTGAATCTCTTAAGTAACAATTTTTGTGATATCTTTGCTGCTTTTTTAATGAAGCACATTACTCTACCTCTGGTATTCGAGTACCATTTTTTCCACCTTGTTTCCCATTCATATGCTTACTCTGGTATATATATATATATATATATATATATATGTGTGTGTATGGATGTATAGATGTGTGTGTTTGTGTATATATATATATATATATATATATATGTAATAGTGTAGTTTGTGTGAAGAAATATTCCAAGTCTTCATTTGAACAAATTCATTTTACAGATTTCAATGAAAATTTAAAATTTCAATACCTTAACATATCCAACTGCTAAATCAAACTTGCTCATTTACACACACATACTTATAAGTACACACACAAACACACACATACACATGCATACACACATACATATGCAGATACATATATGCACATGCACTTGTAGGCACTTCTACACACATTAAGAGACATAACAAAGATGAAGGTGTATAAGAAAAGTTTAATAATATTCAAACATGTCTCTACCACCTGACGTCTTGTATATATTTCAAGCCTTGGTGAATTTGCGATAACTCGCAACTGAACATTTCTCTAAGAAATATTCAGATAAATACTTCAAACAAAAACCAGAAAAAATATTAAAAACAATTCTCCTTCAGCCACATAAGGGTGACTTCTTTCTCACATTGTAATCAAGCTACCCATGCATAGAATTATCATGGAAGAATAAGCTTAGACATCACAGCAACACAGTGAAGAATGTTTGTGATGCTGAAGGCTTTGGAAGAAGAATTTACAATAACATGTTTCATGCAACGAATAATAGGTTCTGGTTTTTATTTCTTGGATTTTTTTTTCTGTCTTTCTTTCCTCTTTTCTCCATTTTATTTTTTCTATTTTGCATCACTTTACCTCAAATTTTTTTCATGCTAACGTTAGTGAAATGTTTTATAAATTGTACATATATGCTATATATATATATATATATATATATATATATATATACAATACAACTATACATATATGCATACATGTCATACACACACACCATATATATGCCACATTCATACACACACACATAGCATACATACATATATACATGCATAGATATAAACACACACACTTAACATAAATACATACATATATATGTACACCATACATTTATGCAAACATGCTTACATACATATTACATGCATACATATATCATGTATGCATGTAATATATACATATCCCACATACATATATGTCACACATAAGTACAAACATATTGAGTCAAGAAGAGAGGCCTCTATGTGGTCACTAAAGCAGCTAGAAACACCAGCAACATTTCTCTGGTCACCAAGAACTAGCAAGACAAGACCCCTCAACTGACTGGGGTATCGTACTGAGGGATAAAGAAGTAAGTATAGAGGGACAGAAGTAGGTGTCTTGCTGAAAAGATAGATACATGACTTCCCTGTATGGAACCAGAAATGGAGATAGATAGATAGATAGAAAGAGAGAGTGTGTGGGAGGGTGAGAGAGAGAGAGAGGGAGAGATGTGAGGTCATTGTATAAGTTGAATATGAAAGACAGATTAGGATAGGAGATCAAAAAAGTTGGATGGGTAAGTAAGTACGCTATAGTGAGAGTAGTGTGACAAATGATTAGAGATAGATAGGGAATGAGTTGGATACAGAGAAACACTGCCCCAAAATACGAAACTGAAGGAATGCTCCTAGTTCGAACACATTTTCTCACTGTTTTGAAGAGTCAGGCTTAACATAGATTTAGTTAAACAGTATGATTAAGCAATCATGATTGTTATCACTGATGTTGTCAGTGCTGTGTCATTGTTGTCGTCATTTTCCTCCTCCTCCGTCACCACAACCACCACCACCATCATCATCCTCAGTAGCAGCAGTATACTTTTAGCATCCATTTTTATCCATTCTGATCTTAACTCTTTTACTGCAGAAATCAGATATATCCATTCAAAATTTCATTAGCCTTAACTGCAGAAAGCAGTTTTATTCACCAATCTATCTTTTGTTGAAGAATGTCATATTTGAAAATATTTTCTATTGAGATGTGTCAAGTTTATGGAAGCAACGTGACTTGCAGGAGAAAACAAACAAACCAATTCCACTTTTTGATAGATATTTAATATCATTACTGGAGTAACCATGAAATTTAAATTTGCAGTTAAAGGGTTAAGTAGATAGGTCTATATGTGGTATAGCATCAGTTAGATCTGTATGTTATGGTTTCACTGAGGCTTTATAACACAACAATTTTTTTGTTTTCAACAAATAGCCCCCCCCCCCAATCATAGAAAATATATACATACATGTATGCATACATACACACACATGCACAAATATATACATGTATATATGTATTTGTGTGTGTGTGTATATATATATATATATATATAGCTAACCAGGGTCTTTTATCCCACAAACTCACTTAGTATTGCAGAATGAAAGATCCTTAGTTCTTACCTACACACACACACACACATAAAAAATTAAAATAAAAAAATATTCTATATATTATATATATATATATATATATATATATATATATATATATATATATATATATATATATATATATATAAATACACAGAGAGAGAAATCAATAGATTCACAGCTAGATAGATAGACTGGTAGAAAGAGATATAATTTTATATACATTATGTGCATCGTATATGTGCACATGAAAACGTAATCATATGTGTGTGTGTGTGTGTGTATATATATATGTGTATGTATATGTATGTACATGCATATGTATATATAACATATGCATGTGTGTGTGTATAAGTGTTTGTAGTTATGATTGCAGGGGAGCCATAAAGGATCAAGGCGTATTGAAGTGAAGCATACCACCATAAATTGACTAGACAGAATGACGCAAAACAGAGAGTTAAATAATCCATTTTCTTAGCATGGAATGCATCAGTGAGGGAAGCTCACAGTTGTTAGCTAATTCACAGTTTCAGTTGTATCCAAAAATATCAGAATTTATCCAATAACGAATAGAGACTTAAGAATAGTGTTAAAAAAAAAAAAAGAACAGATGGATGGATTATCTGGTATTGTTACAATTGTTTCATTAGGTGTCTTTATTGTGACATAAGCATAATACAATTAGAGTGTGTAATACATTACATAACTTCTAACTTATCAGGCAACCAAATAACAAGTGAGCAGTAACTTACTGATTAATCAACAAGTGAAATTTCCATTCAGAAATACTAGCATTTAAGGAATTTAAGGTGGGTGTGTCCTCATCCTGTCAATTTTGAAAGGTGAATAATGGAATAAGCTCATAAATATAAGGACATTTAAAGGCATTAATGTCTTAAAGAAGTTATTAAGCCTAGTGGTCTCATCAGCAAAGGCCTGTAGTGGCAAAATTTAGTCAAATACAGTAAATAGTAGGCACCAAACATAACATTTGACCCTATGAAAACATATTCAAAGGCATCTGCTGATGCTGCTCTAAAAGCCATTTATTGTACCATATCACTTTAAATTCAATGTTAGCTGTTTATTCTCTTAATTAATCTTGATAAAATTATTCCAAAAAAATATTACTGAACTAATAGAATAAAATGATAAACATCGCCCTTTCAAAGCCTAGCCAGGCTCATAAGCCCGGTTTCTATGGCGTATGTGTTCCCCCCCAGCTGGACAGGATGCCAGTCCATCGCAGCGTTACTCAAGAAACAGGAAGAAAGAGTGAGAGAAAGTTAGGGCGAAAGAGTACAACAGGGGTTGCCACTACCCCCTGCTGGAGCCTCGTGGAGCTTAGGTGTTTTCGCTCAATAAACACTCACAACGCCTGGTCTGGGAATCAAAACTGCAATCCTCCGACCGCGAGTCCGCTGCCCTAACCACTGGGCCATTGTGCCTCCACGAACTAATAGAATAGTGATTTCAAATTTTGGCACAAGGCCAGAAACTCTGGGGGAGGGGTTAGGTTGATTACATCAACTCCAGTTCTGAAGCAGTACTTATCTTATTGACTCTGAAAGGATGAAAGGCAAAGTTGACCCTGAAGAATTTGTACTTAGAGCATAAAAACAGTTTGGCATGCTAACAATTCTGCCAGCTTACTACCTTAAACTAATAGAATATTAGCATAATTCAGTAAAGATCCAGCTAATTATAATACAAGGAGATTATGTTGGAGGAGACTGGTGATTAGCTAAGTTCTGTGTAAAATTCTGGAGGAGAGAAAGGGAATTTATGCATAGACATGAAAAGTTGATATTTTCCAGGATTACTAGACTAATACTATTTTTATGTGTTATTTAGTATATTATAAAATAATATTCTAGCAATAAACTTTCTGCCAAGCATCAATGAAACAATTGTAGAATTATGAAATAAAATGAATAGCTCACTCTACTGTCCTTGTAAACTTTTATGTATAAATATATATATAAGTTAGATGTCAAACAATGTTGATGATGATATATATATATATATATATATATATATATATATATAAAGAGAAAGGAGGTAGTCAGAACTTTTGATAATTATTTACTTAGCATGCCCATCTCTTTTTGAAGGATTCATCATGAAGTATTTATTCATAAAAAATTTTAGAGTTGAATAGGGAAGCGAATGTACTTTGTTATTTTCAATCTCTATGTGTTCATTTATATTTGTGTGCATATGTATGTGTGTGATGTGAATGTATGGAGGCTTGGTTAGGGAGAGAAAAAGAAAGACAAGAAAGAAAGAAAGATGGACAGGAAGCAAGAAAAAGGAAGGAAAACAAAAAAGAAAAAGTAAGGCAGAAAGGTGTCTTTTCTGTGATGATTGAAATTGCATTGTATTTTTGGTTAATTGTCATGCTACCAGGCTGTAGAAAGAAGCCTTTTTTAGGGATGGTAGAAATTAATGATAGTTCAAGAATTCATTTTTACGTACACAGTTATACATGCATGCATGATTCAAAATAACAAAGAACACTCTCTTTCCTATTCAACAAGGTATTTTCAACTAACTCTCATATATATAAAAGGTATGAATTTTCTGTAAATAGATCATGCATGATGAATCTTTCAAAAAGACATGAAAGTGCTAAATAAATAATTATCCAAAATTCTGACTATACCCTTTTTAATACATAAAATCTGTATACCACCTTAATATATATATATATAGACATAGAGCCTGGTGGAGCTCTCAGGCTCGTCTGCTCCTGTTAAAGCATCCAACCCATGCCAACATGAAGACAAAGGACACTAAATAATGATTATGATACACACACACACACACATATACATATACATACATATATATATATATATATATATATATATATATATATATATACACACATACATACATACATACATACATATACACACACATATATACACATATGAAGAGGTACCCAAAAGGAACCGGAATTTTGCAATATTATTTTATTCTCTTAATTTTATGTTTACACTTTCATCATCTTCTTAGTATTTTCCATTTGAAGCAATGCATCGGTCCAGATGCATTTTCCACTGTTTGAAGCAGTGCTGGAACTCTTGCAAAGTGATGCTTTTTAACGCCTCCGTCATTTTTTGTTTATGTCTTCCACATCTGCAAATTCTGTAGCACAAGCAGTTGTCACTAGTGATGGCCTTTGAAAAAAAGGTCCAGATCAATTTCCAACTGTTCTTTCAATTCACGACACACATTCAGTCATGACTACTTTTGATCTTCTGTGAGCAAGTGAGGCACAAATTTTGCTGCAACTCTTTTCATTCACAATTCTTTGCTCAAAATTCGTCAGCAGGAGCTCCAGGACACACCAGATATATCAACAAGTTTGTCAATTGTTCAGTGATGGTCCCCCAAGATCAGTTCATGAATTTTCATGTTTTCATCTGCGGACAAAAAATTTCTTTATTTACGGCCTCAAACATCTCAATACCTTGCGCTGTAGTTTTGCCCACTATTATTTATCTTGTTTCTCTCCATGAAATTCAATTGAATTCAGTTGTTGTCTTAAATTCATGCTTATTCATTTTCTAAGCTTCCTAAATTCATGCTACGTTATATTCTAATCACCCAGAATTCATTGCTCTTTTAAAAAATTACGATTTATGCATTGTTGTCTCTCAAATATTTAAAATCTACAATTAAGAGCCCTATCTACTCGCTGGCGGTACCTA
>NC_068994.1:35273581-35276459 GCF_001194135.2 Octopus bimaculoides | reverse complement strand
GGCAGAAAGCATATTAGGAATGAAAATGTAGGTAAGGAAGTGTAAAATGTAAAATGCCTTTTTTTTTTTTTCTTAAACATGAGATATAGTTTCAAATATGTTTTTGAAAGACACTATTAGGAGAGAAATGTGTTCGCTAGGAGAGAAATGTGTTCACATGGATGATGGTACGCTTGCACTAAATGAGGCTGCTCAAAATATCTGGCAGTGTTGGCTACAGCCTAGTCACCCGTATTACGAACCAGGTGATACACAAAGGAGTCATACCTAATGACTGGTGTAGCAGCACCATAGTCAACTGCTACAAAGGTACAAATAATTACAGAGGCATCGAGCTGTTAGATCAGGTTATGAAAATTACGGAGAGGTCATAGCCCAACTAATTAGGGAGCGAATCAATTTAGATTAGATGCAGTTTGGGTTCGTGCCAGGTAAAAGCACCACTGATGCCATATTTCTAGTAAGACAGCTGCAGGAGAAATACCTAGCCAAGGATAAACCTCTGTACCTGGCTTTCGTTGACATGGAGAAAGCCTTTGACAGGGTCCCCCAATCCCTTATCTGGTGGTCAATGAGGAAACCGCTTGTGCGGTTTACCTTATTGCCGGCAAATACAAAAAAATGCTGATTTTCTTTCAGAAATTAGCCAAAAAACATTTTAGCATTATTAATAAATCACAGGGTAGCAAAGCAATTTTAGAAATTTTATTTACTACCAGTGGTCTAGCAAGAAGAAAAAAATAGCCAATAGACTATATATTATTCATTGATGGGCAAAGTATGGCGCAATGTGAGGCCTCAACACTTGGTCTATGTAGCAAGCAGCGGTTACTCCAGTGCCCTGCCTTGGCTGATGTTTTGGAAGATCACTGGTCCAAGTTTCTGGTTGAGTGCAATCCTGCCCCATACCATGATGCTCTGTTCTCCCCATGTGTCTCCCTTCACCACACAGCCATTGGCATGACATTCATCCCTTCTTCTCCAAACCCTAGCTCTGCCATCTGCCACAGAAATGCAATATTGACCTCTACTGCTGATGTTGCCACTTCTAACGTTTTTGAGCCCACTGCAGACATGCCTGTCGATGACAATTTGTGAGGACGGGGGCCCTAGCCGGACATCAACAAAACAGACTAAAAGATCTCAGTCAGTGGTGAACTGTCTCTGCAGAAATGGGTCTGTGGTGAGTCCCTATGGTCTGCCTAGCTGATTCTGTTGCCCTCCAGAATCGGTCCTGCAAGTGCTGTCAGTTCAGGTGGTGATCTTGCCATGCCATTATAACCCTCAGTTGGCCACTGTGCGGATGATCATCTGTGCTGTTTGTGGCATTGTATCGTTCCCTCAGCTGTTCAATTGTCTGAATACTGCAATTCAAGTCATTAGCAATGACCCATGGATGTTGACCAGCATGGAGATGTCTGATGGCTTGTTCCCTCTAATTTTGTGTCAGTCTTGGCATGCTTGCTGCATTTGGGAAATGAATGACAGGCTGGTAAATTTGGGTGCCTGTCGAAGTTTTGTACATACATCATACTTTACATAAAGATGCATTCGCGAACATGAAAAGTGAGAGAGTTCAAACCCTACGTGCAATACTTGTGTTTTCAAAAGTGAGTGGTGTTGTGGGTCAGTGACATCTTCCTGATGGCAAATTACCTGGAAATGTGATAAAATCCATATAATCTCAATATTGTGTATGAAACGAATAATCTTTTACAGTGCGACGCTTCTTTTATAGTTCAGTATATATATATATATATATATATATATATATATATTTATTCAATAAGACAATCAATACTTCATTTCATTTTACTGAATATATTATATATTCTATATCCTACATTAATATTATAAGAATATAAATAAAACATAAAAAACAGACAGCTTTGGAATTCCTTTGAATAATGTATATATATATATATATATATATATATATATATATATATATATATATAATGTTCTTTTAGTTTCCATCTAACAAATCTTCTCACAAAGCTTTGGTTGGCCTGCAGCAATATTAAAAGACACCTGCACAAGGTGCTGCAGAGTGGGATTGAACTCAAGACTGCATGTTTGGGAAGCAGGCTTCTTGACAACACACCCACGTCTGTGTCACATGATTATAGAAATCCACTCCTCAAATCCGTAGCACTACCAATACCATCTAATTAGAGCTAGATGAACTTGGCCATCGAGAGATAAGTGACATGGACAGGAACATAAGATATATGAATTGCTAGGGAGTGACCGGATACAAACTGTCGTCTGCTCTGCTGGATGTCCAGGACATTATCCATGGTTGAGTTAATCAACCAGTCGATTATCTCTCATTTTAAAAACTTATTCTCATTCTCTCTGTCTCCGTTTTCCTCTCTTTCTTTTTTCTCAACCTCTTTCTCTCCTACTCTCTTTAAGAGCTTGCCAGTTACACCACCCCATCATTGCTGTTTGTAGCAGATGATGAAGGACTGCAACAAGTGTTGAGATATGAGATGCATCCAGTATCTCAGCAGGGATAAATGAACATAGAATGATGATGACATTGATGATAGTTACACATATATAAATACACATACACACAAACATATATATATATAGATATAGATAGATAGATATAGATATATATAATACACACACACATACACACACACACACACACACACACAGTGGCAGACTGGGTCTAAAAATATTGGTTGTCAGGAGACTCAGGAGACTAAGGGGACCCACCCACAACTACAGTGCTGTCATTAAATTTTTTTTTTTTTTGTTAAAAGTATTTTTTTCAGCTGCCTACAAACACAGCCAGGCTGAAATAATTAATTCATTCATCCAGAAGTGAATAAAAAATTCTCAAACTTGAGGGGATGGGTCCCTT
>NC_068994.1:35266451-35268951 GCF_001194135.2 Octopus bimaculoides | reverse complement strand
TGAGTAACTGCTTCAACACCCAGTCATAGTGTTGTAAGAGCTGGGTGAGACAGTTCCTACCTGGTCAAAAGCCATGCTGAGTATCACTCAGCAAGTTATTTTCTTCAAAGAATGCAGTTAGTTTCCCTCTGACTATCCATTCTATGACTTTGCTGATATGTGAAGTCAGAGAGATAGGCCTATAGTTTTTGGCATCTGCTCTGTTTCCCTCTTTATGGATTGGGCATATTATTCCCTCCTTTTGCAAGAAAGCTCTGGAAGAGAAGCTGTAGAGGTTTTGCCTGGGCACGCTTACACGATTTGAGGAGGATTGCTAGGAAATCCTCAGGACCAGCAGTTGAGTTTGTGTTCACCTCATTTATGGCTAGTAGTATATCTTCTTCGCTAATGTCGATGTATTCCATCGTAACTGCCTTGCTGGTTATAGGTGAGGCGGCAAAGAAATCCACTGGTTCATTCACTTGTCTGTTTTCTAATGGGGTGGTAAAGACACTTGTGAAGTGGTCATTCAGCACCTCACTGATCCTGGTTAGGCTATCTATGAGGGAACCATCTTCAATACTGAGGCTGTTTCTTTTGTATAATGAAAGAAGGCCTTTGGGTTTGATTTAATGTTTTTTATAACCCAGGCTTCTTTGTCTGCTCTCTCCATCACATAGGATTGTTGCAGGCTTTTTTAAATTTCCATCAGCGTTGTTATTAGGTGGGACCTTTTGCTACTTTTGGAATGTTGGTTGAGGCAATTTGCAACTTTGGCCAATTAAATATATACATACATATATGTTTAAAAAAATCTCATCACGCAATCAAACCAATGAAAGAGCCTCTACCTAGTCACTCGACATACTAAAAATAGCAGCCAAAATATCCCACTAGATGGACCCTGATACAGCAAACCTATCATCAAAGACACTCCAGCCTTCAGCAAACTGCCTTTTTAGGGATAATCTAAGTCTTTACATACAATGCGCGTGTGATTTAGGTAGGGGGTTACTTTAGCTGCTATTTTTAGCATTTGAGCGACCAGGTAGAGGCTCTTTCATTGGTTCGATTGCATGATAAGATTTTTTTACACATATATATTTGTGTATGTATATCATCAGCAGAAGTTAGAGAGTAAGTCAAAAGCTGAGAGTTTCGTGTATTGGCATTTATCAAACACGAATTTGTCCATTGTCACTCTGTAACTTCTGCCTATTATTAATGTGTGGGTGTGTGTGTGTATATATATATATATATATATATATATATATATGTAGATAGATAGATAGATAGATAGAAAAATAGATAGGTAGATGGATACATTCTCAAATATGTTGCTATAAAAACATCTCTGGTTATTAAAGAAGGGTTTTGTTAGGGGAGATTTTCAGTTAAAATTTTTCAGTTGTCGAAGACTCACCATTTTGTCAATTGACCCGGAAGTTGTTGTTCGTAAACAGCAGCAGTAATTTTCTTCAGCTGAATACACATCATTGATTTGTTAAAATTACCCAAATATGACAACTTTAACATGAAATAACTTCTAAAATACAAAATTTTGTCACTAACGTTATGAGTAAACCCTTTTCTATCTGACACATTCTACCAGTATCTGAAGTTTGAAAGTATTTAGTTAAAAAAAAAAATTAATTAAAAAATCTGTACAATAAATTGAATAGGTTTCTAAAATGAATGTTTACATTCTATTTTTTGGTGTGTTTTTTTTTTTGTAATTCTTTTATAAATACATGTGGATGAATATATTCTTAAGTCCACCATTTTGTCAATTGCAGCAGCTTCCAAGCTTTACTAATTCAGTTCTCAACCAAATTGCAAACTGTTAACAGTTTTAATTATAATTTGAATTGCTCTTATTTCCTTTGTTTGTTATAATTGCTCTTATTCTTCGCTTCTCATTCACTCTCTCTTCTTACCAGGCTTGTTGCTTTAGTACGTTCGTAAAAAATTTGTGAAAAGCTATTTTTATTTTGAAATTATTCTTATCTGATATGCTTTCATAATTACTGTTGTATTAAATAATTATTGATAGATCTAGATTAGCAGCAGTCAGTGCTATTATCACCAACTCAAAATCTAGGGTACTTAAGGTGAGTCTGGTAACTGATGGTTTTGGGGTCTTGTTGTTTGTCACTTTTGGTGAGCCATGGTGCAACCAGCAACATGGTAAAAATCCCTGCCATTAATTTGGTGTGGATGTGTAATATCAAATAATTCAATTACAACATATATCTAAATTAAACATGAAAAAAATTGAAATATTATCATCACTTACATGGAAAAATTGAAATATTATCTTTCAGTATTTTATAAGGTAAAATCTTAAATTATCAATTGACATATTATTAATTCTCTTATAATAGCAATGCCTGGAAAAATCATGGATTACATGGAAAAATGCGAGCATGAAAAGTAATATTTTTAAGATTATAAGCCTGGAAAAGTATAGGACAAGTTATTACACTTGGAAAAGTATAGGACAAACTATTACTTCTAGTAA
>NC_068994.1:35261014-35266256 GCF_001194135.2 Octopus bimaculoides | reverse complement strand
GAAGAACTGGCATTCTTTGTTGCAATATTTTAAGTAAAAAGTAATAACTTGTCCTATACTTTTCCAGGTTTATAATCTTAAGAATATTACTTTTCATGTTTGCATTTTTCCAGGTAATATATTATCTATATATATATATATATATATATATATATATATATATTATATAATTATATAAAGAAGCCTTTATAACTATTAAAGACCATAAAAAGAACTTCCTATCTAATCCTAAATGTAGGCTTATTAACCCAACTAAATCAGAAATTGGTATTATTAGTAAAGAAGTTTTAGGAAAAATGAATGTGAAAGTCAGAAATGCTACTAGGTTAGTACAGTGGTCCAATAGTATAGAAGTTGTTGACTAGTTTAAAGCCATTAGGAATAAGAATAAAGCGAGATTTATGCAATTTGATAATGTTGAATTCTATGCCTCTAAGGAACTGCTAGATAAAGCCCTCACCTTTGCAAGCAAATTTATAGATATTAGTACACAAGATAAGGACATAATCTTCCATGCTAGAAAGACTTTACTCTTCAGTGAGAGCGCAGAGTGGGTCAAGACTACTGATACAGAGGGTGCTTTCGATGTGAGCATGGGGTCATATGATGGAGCAGGCATATGTGATCTCATTGGGCTATTCCTACTCGATGCATTGGGCAAGACTTTTCCTGATGTATATTTTGCCATTTACAAAGATGATGCCCTAGCTTTAACCATAAATACCAATGGACTAGCACAAGATTGGTTTGGGAAGGACATTATCGAAATGATGAGAAAACTTGTTGTGCATGTTGTTTAGCTGCAGATCAAATATGTCTTACAGCAACATGCAAGATTCTTACACCTGCCCCAATGGAATGCATGTATGCTTTCCTCATTAACAAATTAAAGCAAAGCCAAAACATAATAATAATAATAATAATAATAATAATAAAAGATGAGCTACAGCAAATATTCTGCTCAATACCACAGATTTGCCTGTCACTTGTTTGACCATAGCCAGTTGAGCATGTCCCTTAGTGGTTGACAATATGTGCAACTCTGATCATGAGCAGAAGTAATAGGGGAGCATCATAGTGATGTGTTGAGAGGAATTCTTTGGAGTTTGGATAATTCACCTCTAGAAACATGAGTATTTTGTTCAACATCCTTAAACAATCCTTATCCAGGGACTTTTTGAAGAAAATTCTACCTGGTCCCCACCTGCAAGGTCATGCACTGTTTATCTTGATATGATATCATAAAACTACACACATATGGTTGGTGATGCATGTGCCTGGTGTACCCTTATCAGATTGGTAGTCATGATGGGTATACTGGGCTTTGTATATTTTACCCCAGTGTCACTTTGATGGCATGCACTGCTCTCTCACTCAGTAATAATAATAATTTTTTTCTCTCTACTGTCAGTAAAAGTGTGGTGATGTGGTAAGAAGTTTGCTTCTCAACCATATAGTTTCAGGTTCAGACCTGCTAATTGACACTTAGGGCATATTTCTTCTTTTATAGCCTCAGGGTGACCAAAGCCTTGTGAGTGGATTTGGTAAACAGTAATTGATTGAATATCGTCTTCAGCCACCAACTGACAACTGTTGTTGGTTTGTTTTGATGCCTGTGACTAAGTAGTTCAGTAAAAGAGACTGATGGAATAAGTACCAAACTTAAAAAAATAAGCACTGGGGGTTGATTTATTTAACTAAACCCATCAAAGGACTGTCCCAGAATGGCTGCAGTCTAATGATTGAAACAAATAAAAGATAACAGACATAGGCACAACGCCTATAATTTTGAGGGTGGAGGCCTAGTTGATTACATGAACCCTAGTGCTCAACTGCTACTTATTCTATAGGCACCAAAAGAATGAAAGGTGAAGATGACTTTGGCAGAATTTGAACATAAAGATAGACTAATTGCTGCTAACCATTTTGTCTGGTATGTGAATGATTCTTTAAGTCACTACCATCAACAACAACAATGCTGACAGTGACGACAACTATGGTTGCATCAGAGACAGTAGAGTGACGATGATGTCGATGATGACAACAACAACAGTAGCAATGTGGAAGGTATGAAGAGGGGTGGATGTGCCAGGTTATGTAAGTTATGCAAGGAAAACAATGAGAATGTTCATCTTATGCTGTCTTGGACATAAAATATTCAGTAGGAATAACTCACTGAAATGATAAAAGAAATTCATAGGTAATCCTTGCAGTAGTTAGAAAAAGCAAGTAGGATAGATTGAAAAAGCTTGAGTGTATTAAAGAACCAGGTGGAATCTAAAGACTATGCTGGAATATTAGGAAAAAAAAAAGCGTATTGGGATTTTGAATATTATCATGCATAAAACCAATCTGACAGGAGACCAGATTTAATTTTAGAAAATAATCAAATAATCACCAAAAGCTGATATGGATTATTTATATGGCTTATCATGGTGAGAGAAAAAAAAAAACCACTCATGAAAAATAGCGAGATAAATTGGGAATGTACAAACAGCTACTCCTTTGATATGTATGAAGAGAAAAGACAGAAAGGGAAGATTGTACTTATTGTGATTATTAGCTAAGGTAGGAGAATACTTAAAGTTGAAAGATAACTGAGTTTATTGAAAGAATGATTATCAAAGGGAAAGTGATTAAAAGGAAAAGTTTGAGGAATTATATGGGTAGTGGTGAAAAAACTATTCTGAGCAAAAGTAAAGAAATGGAGAAAATAGATTATCCAGAAATATTCAGATAATACCTAAAGGTGTTGCAAACTCTTCGTAGTAGCCTGGCTATCTGAGAATACTACTACATAAAACAATAAGAGTAAACTCACAGTTTAACAGACTACTAGTGGGGGTAGAGTGTCTATTAATGTCTAAAGTCTGTTAAATTGAAGGTAATCCAGAAACCATTTATTTGTTTTTAGAGTAAAAATCTTTAGTACAATATAAAATACAGTATGATATAAAATCATTAAATTCACAAAATCTTCTACTTCATCATGACAGATTTCAGAGACAGGGCCAGGAAACAGGTCTAAAATGAACAAGCATCAATGCTAATGGTAGTGTCACTGCATGGTCACAGAGCCTTCAGCTGAAACCATTTAAAGAATAAACAAACATATGTACAGGGGTTATAGTAATAATGGTTAGAAAAATTGGGTAAAGAGATATTTAGTTTCTGACTAGTGGAGAGTGGAGAAAGATGGAAGTGAGCTGTTCACTAGTAAAAGCTGGTGTGTGTATTACATATGGCATTAATGTAATAATCATAAAGTTCTGGCTTGGGTCAGTGGACAGTCCCAAACAAGCAAATTGGAGGTGTCAGGGAACACTTTAATAGCCATAGCTAACTATTCCAGTGACATACTGGTAGAACTCCACAGAGAAAAAGAAAGCAAGTAAGGATGAGGACAAATGTGGTGAAGTGAAGAAATGTAGAGGTGAAAGGTTCAACTATATATGCAAAATTGATGACCTAGGGACTGTTATCATGTAGTTTAGAAGAAATGGGTGGGAGAAGAAATGGAAAACATGAAGCACTTGTTTGGTATGATGGATGTTGTATGGGGAAACTGCAGCCAAGGTATTGAGAAATAAGTTTTGTAGGTAGATGTAAGCAAAGACAAAGGCACAGCTGGGTTGCTGAAGTTACAGATTTGGCTGGAAAAGATGATGGTGGGATTAGTAGGGTGAAAGCAATAGGGTTTTAGTGACAGTCAAAGGAAACAAAGCAGAGGAGATAAGCTAGTATATAATAGTAGAACACGAGTTGTTGGTTGTGATGAGTATGGTTATCAATTAACTCAAGGTAGGACAGAGGATTACTGAATTGTCAAAGTACTTTACTCTGCAGAGGCCAACTCATCGTAGCAAGTGTCTGGAAGGATTCCACAGGGATTAATTGGTCAGCATGAAAAAAATCATCGGCACAAAAGTATAATTGTTATGACATGTGAAAGTCAATTGTGGATCACATGGGCATTGGTCTTGGAGGAAAAGTAAACTAGCGTGTGGTTAAGGTGATAGATGTAGGGAGGCATGGAATGAAGAAATTTGGGAATGTGGATGTGAGAAATAAAAAGACGTCTGGTCAGAATTGTAGCTCAATGCATAGGATTGGGAAGGAGTGGCCTTCAAGAGTCACCATAAAAGAATGAATGTGTTTACAAGAGGAGGCTGAGTGGCTGAATAATGTTGATACACACACACACACACACACACACACACACACACACACACACACACACACACACACATTTGACCATAGAAAAGCTGCTTATTGAATTTCATTTGACCTGAGCAAGCATGAAAAAGTTGACATTGTAATAATGATGGTGATGATATATATACATATGAATACATACATATACATAAATACAATAAATACATACATATATATATATAGAGAGAGAGATATAGACTGATAGATAGATATGCATATATATATATATATCACACAAGTATGTATATATGTATACATATATTTATGTGTGTACAAGGTATGGTTGGAAACTGGAGATTCTGGAAAAGAGGAAAAAAAAAACCATTGACACAACTCTCTATTGACAATTGATGTGTTACATAGCAAACCAATATTGGCATCAGTAATAACATTTCCAACACTAGTAAATTTACACACCTAAAGAGAATTCACAAAACTCACCATATACACATATGTACATAAATATATCCACAGCACTTGGCAAACACACTTGCACAGACTTATACTAGCATGCATATAAAAAAATAAACTGTGTGAGTGTGTGTGCATGCATGTGTATATATTTCGTTATATATTATGAATGTATATGTGTGTATGTTTATGTTATATATATATATATATATATATATATATATATATATATATATATATATATATATATATATATATATGTATATATATGTATATATATATATATATATGCTCACACATACATATATGATGGATATTCTTTATATATGTGTGTGTGTGTAATATATATATATGTATATGTCTGTGTATGTATGGATATATATATTTATAATATATATGTATATAATTTACACACACACACACGCACACATGCTTTTGTATATATCTTATATGTATTATATATATAAAGGAAATTATATCTTCTGATATCAACAATAGTGGAAGTAAAATTTATAAGCAGACATATAGATATGTATATACATGTATGTACGTATGTATGTATGTATATGCATGTACGTGTATATATGTATATATATATATATATATATATATATAT
>NC_068994.1:35257471-35260958 GCF_001194135.2 Octopus bimaculoides | reverse complement strand
TGTATATATATGTATATATATGTTTTTATATATATATATGTATGTATATATATATATATATATATATATATACATACATACATACATACATACATACATATAAATGGTAATTCATTTTATTTCTGTTTTTCCTGCATATTAAGCAACTTCTATCTGATTATCTAAAGTTCTGTTGCAGAAGTAGTTTCTCAGAAAACACGTAGAAATCCATTATTTGAAATCTAACATGCTTTCACATCATAAAAATATCTCCAGAGTCAAAATGATTGTCCTGGAGCCAAAGAATTATTTTTTTTCCCCCCACAACCACCACCAGCACCACCAATGCTGTCATCATCATCATCACCCCTATTGTCATCACCAACATCAATACGACAATTGTTATCACTATCAATATCGCCATGAAATGCATGATGCACAAGCACCATTTCCAATGTAGCTACCTTCTTCTTCTTCATCATTATCATCATCATCATCCACAAAAATAACTACCACAACCATTCGCAATAATACGAGTACCGGCATCGTTATCAGCATAACCAAACTGTCGCAATAATCTTCTCACCATAATCGTCAATTCTCCAATCTTACTGTTTACCATCATCGTCATCATATTATCATCACTACTGTCATCACTATTACCAAAGATTGAAACCATTCCTACCAACGTATTGTCATCGTCGTCATCACTATCACCAAATCATCATTATCATCATTGCTGTCATCATTGTTGTCATTGTTGTTGTCAGTATCATCATGTTCTTCATCATTATCATCACCACCATCATCATCTTCCAAACCATCACTGCTGACACTGCCATCATTAACTGCCTCTGCAACACCAACATAACCATCACCATCATTACTAATGCACTCCCCTCCTTCACTATTACCATCACCTCCCTCACCATCATGATCTGTGTAAAGGAACATTATAAGTAACTGCATCATACCATTTACCACCACTGCCATCATCACCATCTCTACCACCACTGCCATCATCACCATCTCTACCACCACTATCATCACTCTTCTTATCATCACAAACTCTTCATATTGCTTCCATCATACTCCCAAAAGAGCATCTATGTGATTACCCAATTTGTCAGAAATGGTTACGAAATCTCCCTAAAAATCACAGCGTGTTATTTTTAACAGAGAAGAATACACTAGGTATTTTTTAAGTGCACTCAGAATGATTGTTCCTGGGCAAGACATTAATCGGCATTCAGAGGGGAGACTCCAGATGAAAATTTCAGGTGTTTGGGGTCAGGGGTAGCATGGTGTTATCCTTTGATCGCAACACTCTGATCCAGGGTGTTAGTATCTGTTAAGAGATCCAGTTATGGATCAAATAGCAGATGATGCTGTCACAAAGGCACACAGATTTTGGAAAAGGGCTGGCCCTCTAGATATATGTCACACAAGCCTATTATTGAGTGAATATACTCTAATGTCTCTCAACCTCCACCCCACTTTGCTTAAATATTAAAGAGGCTGTATGTCACAAATAAGCTGAGACGAGCAGGAGACTAGGAGAGTAAACTATATAAAAAATGGGTAGAAGCAGGAGCGTCTAAGCAGCATTATAGTTTTCCAGGAAAATTGATGCAATGTCTCTATACTATTTACTGACAGCAAACCACAGCATACATAGATCAAAATTGGGTTTCCAGACCTGTGAGATCCCTGGGAAGATCAACACAGTGGATCCTATAGTATTTATTTACTGAGAGCAAAGCACAACATACATAGATTAGAAGTGGACATCTAGAACTGTAAGGGCCCCTGGCCAAATCAATGCACTGGTCCCTGTAGTTTTTATTTATTGACAGCAAGCCATAAAATAGATTGATCATAACTGGACTTCAAGACCCATAAAGCTGATCCAGGCAACTACTCAGTGTGCTCGTGCATTAAGATGGCACCAGTCAGAAGACAACAGGCAATCACTGCTGTAACTGTCTCAAGAAAAATCTTGAATCTTCAGACATTGTCAAGTAGGTATGTGATCATTGACGTCTGTAAAAACAGGCAGGGCACAACGAGACAGAGAGAGTGAGACAAAAAACAAAAGTTTTATGTCTGGATTTGGCAACTGCACAGTTTTGTATTCAGTTCTACTACATGACGCATCGAGAAATTGTCTCCTACTAAATCCCTGGGCCTTGGGGATGAATTTTAGATGAATAAACTGTGCAGAAACCTTTTGAATAAATGTGTATGTGAATGTACGTGTGTTTGAAGCAGTAAGTTGCAGGAGATCAGTGAAATACCTGCTTGCATGTGTGTGGTTGTAAGTGTATATGTATGCGAGTGTATGTGCATGAAATGCTTAGTTTTAGAATGGTGGCAGCTGATGAAGGAAATGTTCTCTATGTGGCCTGTGTGTTTTCTGTACTCTGTTTATCATTTTGTCTACATTTTTTTTTTTGCAACATCCTGTACCCAGATATGCATCTATATATACATGTAGATGTAGGTATGTACATACCTGTACGTATATATGCATATACTCATTTATTATTTATATATATATATATATATATATATATATATATACATATTTATACATACAGGTGTATGATAGTGCATTTGTGTACATGTGCACATGTGTATATACATGCATGTATGTTAAATATGTATGTGCATGAAAGTATATGCATGGCTTGGAATCCTGAGATGCAACTTTGATTTATGGACATATTTATAAAAGCAATAGCTGAATGCCATGTCTGCAAAACTGGAATTCGTTGGACCTAAACATTATAAAAACATCAAAAAAGATAAGTCTACTATCTTACATTTGTACATTGATATATGCCACTGACTGTGTTTACCACTGCTATGATGTTAAATTTTTCTACCTCACTTTTCCTGCTTTTCTTTACTATATATGTGAGTGCACATGTGAATGTGAGTGTGTTGGCATGCAGAAATGTTTGTATATCCCATTCTATTGTAATAGTTCTTCACTTAACATTATCCTACTATCTCACCTTCTGTCACAATATATTCTTATATACCATCTTGCCTACGCATAACATGCATGACTGGGATACATAAAGGCATGCAACCATTATCATATTGTGTTTTTGGCTATAATACTGAGGAGGTGTGCTGCTGGCTTACAGAAACGTGTGTATATATACAGATCTTAAAAATACCAATTATATTTTCGCCATTTCTTATTATTATAAACATACATACATATACATACATACATAGATATATTTATATATATATTTATATACAAATATATATTTAGATATATAAACATAGACACACACATGTATATATATATATATATATTGAATGAATTCAGCTGAATATGCTTAAATGTTCACACACATATAAAGTATATAAGCTCACACATTACAAACACACATAACAAACACACATAAATATATATATATATAATATATATATATATATATAATATATATATATATATATATATAATATATATATATATATATAATATATA
>NC_068994.1:35253014-35255916 GCF_001194135.2 Octopus bimaculoides | reverse complement strand
TATATATATATATATATATATATATGGTATGTATGTACATATATATATATATATAAATATATATATGCAAACGTATATATGTATGTATATATTTATGTGTACATATGTATGTAAATACATATATGTGTGTGAATATACATACACACACACACACACAGACATATATGCATCTATGTATATCTGTGTGTGTATGTGAGATTTATGTATGGGTGTGTATAAATATGCCTGTGTTACTGAATATATATATGCATAGCCTCATTTATGCCTGTGTGGACATATTTCTGTGTGTGAGTGCGTGCGCACGCCTGTTGTGTGTGTGCTGGTGTGTGTTTGTGTGCAGAAATCTTCCACTGGTTCTGCATGAAGCTATTTAATTTTGTCAGAATTGTTATTCACTGTGGTAGCTAAACCACAACAACAACAGTAACACCACCACCACGACCGTCAACAACAGCAACAACAACAACGACAGTAATAACAACAATATTTCTATTATATTATTGAATGTCAGTAAAAAATTCTCCCACATGCACTTATCCATCAAACATATTTATATGTGTATGTCTGTGTGTGCATGTATGTATATGTATATATATATATATATATATATATATATGTATATATAATATAATATAATATAAATATATGTACATAAGCATGTCTATATATATTTATATATAGACACACATACATATATAGGTATGCATATAGGCATATGTATATTTACTGGGAAAGAATTTAATACAAATATATGTAGATGTGTGCCTGAGAGTGTGTGTTTTGATGTGCATATGTGTTTCTGTGACTATGAGAGTAAGTACACATAAAAATAATATATATGTACATGCACAGTCTACATTCATGGAAATGTTTAAGATTATGTATATATTTGTGCATCTATCAATGCAATTGTATGCACAAGAATCTCTCTCTCTCTGAATGTATATATATATATATATATATATATATGTACGTATTTATTTATATATATATATATATATATATATATATATATATATATATATATACATACATACATACATATATATAGACGCACACATACACACACACATAATATATACATACATAAATACCCCACACAACTCACATCCACTCACACACAAGAAACTCATATGTTTGTGTTTCTAAGAACATTTTCAGTATATATGAATGTGCCACAGTGTGCATGCCTTGAAAATATGGTTTGGCAAACTCACATGCAAATGCCATAACTAGGTTTTTAAGGATGAAATCACATATATAAATACACAAATAATTGGTATAAATATATTCGTAAAACCTTATGTATTTAGATTCAAATTTACAGTGGGATCCTTATACCCACACATACATGCACTCACATATATTTAAATATATATATACACACATATACATGAATGAAAGCACGCACACTTGCACAAACATATTACCATATATATCTGTGTATGTACATGTGAGTGTATGTGTGGTTGTGTGTCTGTACTTACGTGTATTCACGTATGTGTATTTATGCACATGAACACTAAATACTCATGCAGTTTTGAAAATTTGGTTAGAAACAAAACCCATTCATGTCTCATGATAGAGAATTGCAAGAGTGCCTGGTAATAAAAATTCCTTGTATCAATAGAACATCTTGAGAATTCAAAGAACTGAAAGCGACGTTGGTAGAAGCAATATTGCTGCAAAAAAAAAATTTCTTTCCTTACACTTTAACCCATTTCATTTTCTCGGCAAAAATATAAAATCTTGTTGATTTTTATATTGCTGCAATTGTTAACATTAATATGATTCAGCAGAATCAAAATCAAAAGTGTTCCTTCCATGACCATCGCACCATATTTTGGGATGTAGTAGTTTATCTAGGATTACAATATCTCAATTTATTTTACTTATTTAAGACAGCTCAGTGTAATTTGATGGCAATTTCACTGCTATTTCTAGTAGGTCAAGTGCTATATCTCTAACCTTTATATTTATCTTTTATCTTTTACATCTATCAGTTTATTTGACTGCAGCCATGCTGGGGCAATGCCTTGAAGGGTTTAGTTGAACAAATACTTTTTAAGTCTAATACTCATTCTATTGGTCTTTTTTGCTGAACCACTAATTTATGTGGATGTAAACAAACCAACACTGGTCGTCAAGTGATGGAGGGATGGACAAATGCAAACACAAACATCTATATATAGAATGGGATTCAACACAGTTTCTGACTTCTAAATTCATTCAAACACATTGGTTGGCCAATGGTTACAGTAAAACATACTTGCCCAAGGTGCCATATAGTGGGATTGAGCCCAAAGGCACATGGTTGTAAAGGAAGTTTCTTAAACACACGACCATGCCTGAGCCTTGTAAAAATAAAGGAAATGTGATATTCTACCTAAATACTTTGAGTAAAACTTCAGTATGCAAACAATTCCTTCAGAAAACTAATTATATTAAAGTGACATATATTCTCTACATCAAGTAGATATATTTCCTCTTAATAGCCATAATTTCTAGATATTTTAAAGCGCTTATTGTTCATGTAGTAAGCTACAGGATTCTTAAATTCTCTCGAATTCATGTAGTAAGCTACAGGATTCTTAAATTCTCTCTCATACTGGTGGCATAGCATGGAAGGTGGCCAGCACAATGACATGATAATAGGTGAAGGCTGAAAGAATCTACTGTGGATCCACATGTTTTTATATATTACTATGTACATAAAAACAAAGATGTGTATACATGTGTGTGTGTATGTATATATATATGTGATGTGTATGTATACATATATATGTGTATATATACAGGGGTTGGAGAAAATAATGGAAACACCAAGCATCATAGCATCATAATTTTGAAATATCTATAAAACTGTCAAAAGCTTGTTTATTTTTATATTTTTTGATTTATC
>NC_068994.1:35231333-35252569 GCF_001194135.2 Octopus bimaculoides | reverse complement strand
TATATATATATATACATATATATATATATATGTATATGTGTGTATGTGTATGTATATATATATGTGATGTGTATGTATACATATATATGTGTATATATACAGGGGTTGGAGAAAATAATGGAAACACCAAGCATCATAGCATCATAATTTTGAAATATCTATAAAACTGTCAAAAGCTTGTTTATTTTTATATTTTTTGATTTATCATTAGTGTTGTTTAATATGCTTTGCTAAAATTGCTGTTTCTTTTCAGATATCATCAGAAAAAGGTAATTAACATTCATTAAAATGACAGATCCATTGGACTTTCAAAGAGGTCAAATTGCTCGTATGGCAGGTGCTAGCGTAATGAAAACAGCTGAAATTTTTGGTGTATTATGAAGTACTGTCTCGATAGTAATGACAGTCTTTGAGAAAGAGGGAAAAACCTTGTCGAAACAAAACTCTGGAAGAAAACCCAAACTTTCAGATAGGAACTGTCAGAATGAATCATGTGAATTGTTAGTAGAAAGGATCACAAAAGTACAGCTCCCAAAATTACTGCAGAGCTTAATGATCACCTCAAGAACCTAGTTTCCACAAAAACTGTTCATCGGGAGCTATACAAATCCGGATTTCACGGGAGGACTGCAATAAGAAAACCACTACTTTCAAGAACAAACGTTGCAAAGCATTTAGAGTGGAGTAAAAAACCTACAGAATTGGTCCCTAGAGCAGTGGGAGAATGTTATTTTCTCGGATGAGTCATCCTTTAGCTTATTTCCGACCACTGGCCGAGTATACGTGTGGAGATAATCAAAGGAAGCATTTGACTCTGACTGCCTTCTTCCAACTGTTAAACATGGAGGAGGATCTGAGATGATATATCTTGGAAATCCACTGGTCCAATGGTTTCTCTTCATGGCAGAATTAATAGTTAAGACTATTTAAGTATTTTATCTGATCAAATTCGTCCTATGGTTGCGGAATTGCTTCCGGAGAGAAACAATCTTTCAGGATGATAGTGCACCAATTCACACAGCTAAAGTTGTTACTGAATGACATGAGGTACACTCTAGTGAAGTTGAACATCTTATCTGGCCACCAATGTCCCCAGATCTCAGTATTATTGAACATTTATGGTGCATTTTTGAAAAACAAGTAAGTAGTCAACTACAAGCACTGGAGAGTGTTTTAGCTGAAGAATGGATAAAAATTCCTTTGGAAACAATTAAAACTTTGTACGAGTCCATACCTCATAGAATTTTCGTGAAATTTTAAGGTGTTTTTATTATTTTGTCCAGCCCTTGTATATGAGTGTGTGTGTGTGTGTTTGTGTGTGTGTGTGTGTGTGTGTTTTAGTTATGTATTTAGGAGTGGTTGTAATTTGCTTATTGAATTTATTTATAGATACGGTTGTACATAGGGTAAATTTGTATGAAAGTTGTGGTTTCTTTGGTTTCTTCCAAAACAACACTTATTTTAGTGCTTTTGACTGCGAGATTGAATGATACTCCCCAGGTGTCAAAACCATAATATCCGTGGGGTATGGAGGTATGTTGGATTGTTGGTATGACTCTGGAATAATATTATAACTTATCCATTTGATATATATATATGTATATATATATATATATATATATATATATATATAAAGATATATATATCTTTTAAATTTCTTTTATAGTAACGTGAAGGGCATGCAAAGAAAGTTCCTATTTCATTATGTCGGTTTCTGTTTAATAATACTGACTAATGAGTCAGTTTTTCAGGGTTGCATCATGGTTATACTGATATAATTAATGTAGGTTAAATATAATAATAACAATAATTCTAGGATGGCATGTATGAATATTTAATACATCGCTATATGCATTTCCACAAATCACATGACTTTAACATCAGCCCTTCATTCTCTATAGAACATAGGGCATTAACAATTTTTCTCCACTGTTCTCAATTCTGGATTGTCTTGTCTGCTTCTCTCCAGTTGGACCTCTGCTTTTCCTTGCAGCTTCCTTTTGGATTTTGCTGCACCACATCATGTTTCCCCGAAGGATGGCCTTCCTGTCCTATATCTTGTTGGCTTTAAATTATTGATGCTTCTCATTTGGATTGTTGGTAAACCTATTTTAACCTCTTGCAATTGCGGAGCATATTAGTCTAGCACAGTGTTTCCCAAAGTGGGTGGTACTGTCCCCATAGGGCAATAGAAAGATTCCAGGGGAGAGGGCATTGAAGAAAAGTGGGGTGGTAACAGGGTGGCCAAGTGTTGGTAATTGATGTTAAAAAAGCCCTAAAATAATGGTTAATTAGGTTAAGTTTCATATGTAAACTACAGTTGTTTTGAATTTACTGCACAAAGTGGTCTATGTTTGTTGTGGTGAGTTGGGAGGGGATGCTAAGGATGTGGCCTGGATGCCAAGGGAGCATGGCCTGAAAATGTTTGGGCACCACTGGTCAAGCATCTAATCTTTGACCTGTTCAACATGAGAGGCCCTACCAGGAGCTTGTCCTCCACTGACAGAGCTCTCAGAGCCACTGAGACACATAAGCCACCACACTGCAACAAAGGCCGGGTTATTAGTATTTGGTTTTCAGTTAATGTTTAAAATTCTTTAACTCTTTAGCATTCACATTATTCTGTCAAAAGTAAGGCTTATTTATTCTCATTGTATTGAATTAATCATGCATTATGTTGTAGCTTTGAGATTTTGATAAGACAACAGTTAATTTTTTAGAATGATATTGTAGGGTTGATGGGAGAAACCAGATCTAATCAGTTTGAACATAAAACTGGTAAAATATTTTGACCAGATATAGCTGGTTTAAATACTAAAGGGTTAATGTCTTTTATTGCTTAAAAGCAGAGAGAGTGCAAGAAAGAACTGATAATCTGCAGCGTACTAGTATCTCATATTATTACCATCATTTCAAGTATGGAAATTCTAAATTATTAAAATGATCCACCATTATCTATTTTGGATTTATATATAATAAGCAAAGTAGCTAGTTAGAAAATATCCATATAAGATAAAAGTAGTAACTATACTGAGAAGTGATGTTTGTTACCATTTCAACATGGCTGTTCCATATGAACCAATGATATATGGGTACAGATTGCATTGATAACCAGCTAGAGTTTAAAAAAATGATAGTAGCATTGGTTCGTATGGAATAGCCATGTTGAAATTGCAACAAAGATTTATAAATGCATGTATATTAAATAATAATATGTATACCAAGAGGATTTGTTTAAACCTGCTAAAACCTCCTGTTCTTGGCTACTTTTATCTTGTTATTTGTGTCAGTTGTTAAATTAAACTCCAGCTATTCTGGGGCATTGCTTTGAAGCATTTAGCCAAATGATTTGACCTCATGTTATTTTTTTTTAAGTATGGTACTTATTCTATCTGTCTCTTTTACCAAACAGCTAAGTTATGGTGTTGTGTACATAAACAAACTAGCACTGGTTGTCAAGGAGGGGTCACAGACACAAAGATACAAATACACACACACACACACAATACACTCACATGTATGCATCTACCAAATTCATTCACAAGTCATTGGTTGGCCTGGGGCTACAGTAGAATATACTTGCCCAAGGTACTATGCAGTGGAACTGAACCTGAGACTATATGGGTGCAAAGTAAGCTTCTTAACCTTACAGTTAGCTATGCCTGCACTGAATGGGTATTTATTTATGTCTTTATACTCCAAGCTCCAATCCATCAGCATCAACTTTTCCTTTTACTCTTCAGGGATTGATAGAATAAATTATCAATTAAAAAAAAAAGGTGAGGGGGGAGGTGGCAATTCAATTGAAGCATTAGTAGTGTTGATTGCACAAATTTCACAGGGCTTTCGATGGGGTCTTTCTCTAGAACAAACTGATGAATAAAAAAATAGTTTTTCAAATTTGGCTATGCCCTCCCGTCATAAATTTGTGGCTTTGTATTGATATAAGTAATCAATATCCTTTATTACTTAACATTTTTAATAACACTTATGGTCGCTATGCCAGCTATCATTTATAAGATACATATGTACACATAATATATATATATATATATATATATATATATATATATATATATATATATATATATATACATACATACATATGTCCACACACAAAATATATATGTATGCATATACATGTGTATGTGTGTTTGTGTCTATATATATATGTATGTATGCATGCATGCATACATTCATGTATAAATGGAGAATCTACTTTCTTTTCAGGCATATTTTTCATTAAAATAGCTATCATTTATAACATAATACATTTGTATAAATAGGAAATACATTTTTTTTTTTTGAAGCCATATTTTTTCATTTTAGAAATATTTTGTTTTTGTTCTGTTTTGCAAATATTTCATCTTCAATTTTCTGTATTTCCTTATAATGTATCTTTGAGGATATTGGAAGTTAATACGTAAGATTACTTACATTCAGTGAATCAACATTTCAAAGTCACATGACCTCCATCATTAGGGGCCTCAGCTATCCAATGATGGATTCTGTGTGTATGTGTGAGGGAAAGGATATATTTATATGCTGTTTCTGACAATCTATTGGTACTATGTATTATAATAACATGTATGGTGATTGGTAGAATAGCATTAATGCAAAGTGTGTTGGAATTTTTCTGAGTTGCCATTCTGTGTTTACACACAACAGATACACCACTGAAATATTAGGGTTAATAGAATTTACTGTCTGTTTTCTCTCTAAGTCTGTTCCACCCCTGTTGGATCCACACACAGAATGTGGTCTGATGTGAAACAATGAGGGAACCTCATGTAAACAAATGATTGAGCCTCTACTGTGACAATAACTAAATCTCTACCACCTAATGAGGTAAGCCTCTATGTAATCTCCTTTATTTGTAGAAGTAGCAGTTAAATTTCCAATAAAACACATTTTACTACTCTAAGAAAAGAAGGACACATATAATGCCATTGTAGGTATGTTATATCTAAAACAAAATGGGACTATTGCTGTTGGTGTATCTTTGATCAGAAGTCTGATCATCCACTGAAGGAGCCTCTATATCTGGTTCTCAACATGTTCCCGGCCATTGCCCCCTAAAAGCTATTTTTGATGTAAGCTAATTGATAATCGCCCATCAAAAATGATAAATATTAAATATAATGTTATTACGACTATGCAAACAAAAAACGAATTAAAATAAAACTTTATTCTGAATTTAAATGTAGAAAAAGACTAACTAGTGTGAGCCCTGAGATGAGTGATTTTCTGCTAAAAATGCAATGTCAGGCTTAATGCTACTCAAACAGATACGAATATCTCCACATGAAATAATGTCAAATCTGTTTCTTTCCTTCTGCAAAATGTGATTCATAGTACTAAATCTAGTTTCGTCAAGACATAATGTCGGGAAACACAGAAGGATTTTTGACATTTGTGACCACAAATTTAGATATAGAGATTTTACAGTGCCTGATTCACAAAATTCAGACAAACTTACTTTTTTTAACTTAATTTGATATTCATCTTTACATTTCATCTTGATGACTTCCTCCTAGATATTTTCATGTGCACTGTGAGGATCACAATCGAATGGGTCAGTCATCCATGGCTGAATAGTGAAGTTAAATAAATTGGAAAATCTGGTTTCTAAATCATTTTTCAAGGCTGACAAATGATTGCAATGAATACCAATGTCATTTTCACATAAGTCAATTTCCACTAGTTTTGACATATTATGAAACTGTCTTAGTTTTAAATTAACTTGAAAAAGGTTGAGCTTTTCAACAAAAGCTATCATCACCTGTTTACAGTCTATCAGCATCATCATTTTTCCCTGAAGCAGAAGGGAGACCTCATTCAGAAGTTATGAGAAAACAAAAATCGGGTGGTATACCTAAAATTCCATGTGTCTTCTCATATACGTAACAAAATAGATGAATGTAAAGATGTAATATGTTTTGCCTGTAAACTTTAGATAGCACTCATAATGTAGCTGTTCTTCATATATATATTTTACCCATGAACTTTTGGTCTGAGATAGACTTCATAATGTGACACCTGGAACATTTTTCTATCACCAATCTGCAGTAAGATTAAAATATTAAATGTAAACTACCAAATATTGGGAAAGAAGATAATTACTAGATTGCATTAAAACAAGTAAAATTGATTTATAATTAGCAAGAGGTTATAGATTTGACGAAGGGGTATTGTTGATTAAATTGACTCCAGTACTTAACATGTATTGCATTTTAATGACCTCAAAAAAATGAAAATACAAGTTGACTTCAGAAATTTGAACACAAAACTTTGTTAGCAAGACTATAACATCACTCTGGTCTCTTATTCAGCATTCATGATTTAATAATAATAATAATTCTAAGTGCTCTTTATATGATTGTTTTAACAGTGATCGTGCACAAATGGCTTAATGAGACGAAAAATATTTTTGAAACCTCACTTAATAAAGGAAGAAAAACAATTTAAGATTTTATTTGATATTACTGACAGATCGGAATAAGTAAATTTATGAAAGTTTTCGATTTGAGTCGTTGTCAAAACAAATTTAGCTTAAACTATCTGTCATGAATATCATTTCATTTCACTCATTTAATTAATTTCTCTTTAAAACTGATTTATGTATCTATTTGTCATTTATTTTAAAATTGCTTGAAGGGAACGAACGCTTCTTTAATTACTAAATAAAAAAATGATTCAATTCTACTGTTGTTTGGTTAAGGTAGTTGTCTGCCATTTGACAAGCTACCTTACGGAATCAGATGTCGAGTGTAAGACATCAGTTAATAAGATGTCTGGGTGTAAGACTTCAGTTAATCAGATATATGACTTTTGAGCTGAGTCTGTGATCATACTGGAACGAAATTAAGAAAAACCAATGGATATCTATAGTTACACAAATGTCAGGAGTTAGCCTAAGCCATTAGAATAATACTTCAATAAATAATAGTTCAGGTAACGAGGGAACCAAAGCAGTAACTTGACTTGTTAGATATAGACAAATATCCCTCAAGTTACATTTCTTTTCTGAAACAGATAAAGGCCATATTGAGTTGCAAGAGGACAATAATTAAATTGAGAAGATTGCTTTCATTTTTGTCATAATTATCAATTGACTACGAAGGGTGAGCTGCAAAATTCATAAGCCCCCTATGACAAAGTGATGCTAGAATTGTGCAATCTTGCATGCTTTAATTTCAACTCTCCTTATTAACTGCATTGTTTCTTTTTAAATCAGGGAATCAAACCCATGATCTAGTGATCATGATTCAAACCACTACACCATGTGCCTTTACCTTCCAAGTCATGGGCAAAAGCACTCAGTTGTACTTGTTGAATATTTAGAGGTCCTCAATTGTTCAACTGCTTACTTAAAGAAATCAGAAATATAAAAGAGACCACTACTGAAACATTAAAAGTAAACAAAAAAACCATTGCATAAAACTCCTAACGATGATACTGGACCAGCCATCCATTCAAGGAAACACTCAGATCAGTTACTACAAATTCCACTTTCAACTATAAAGCAACAACAAAACTGAAAGATGGCAGTAATTTAGCATGGCCACAGTTCTATAACTGAAACCATTAAAAGAATACAAGAACGTCTGATCTATCAAGGCTCACTTAAATAACAACTTTAACTGTTACTTTCACTGAGTGATATAAACCAAAGATTTTATAAAATTTTAGTGATTATACAATTGCGTTTTCGTTGGTCATCCTTAAGCTAACCTATGATGAAAAATATTCCAACTGTGATCGTCTTATTTTTATTATTTCTTCAAGTATCGTGTTTCTACTTCTGTATTATCCAGTGCAGTTGATACATTGTTTTTAAGACTGTAGAGCTGTGGTTCTCAATCTTTTTTACTTTATGGTGCACCGGAGACCAAATAAAAAATTTGGGAGATTCTGTTGTAATAATATTTGAAGAATTTGGTTACTTTGATTTAATCATTTGGAGTATAAAGTTATGAAGTATAGACTTTATAAGATGTCTTTAAAAACTAAACTTTTCTGATTACTTTTTAAGCTGTTGTCACTTGATGTAAGATTATCAACTATTCAACTGAATATAAATTATCATGTACTTAAGCTTTGGTTTGACTAAAAATTAATCGTTTTATTTTGAATATACAGACTCTGCTTCTTAAAAAAGGACTCAAGTAGATAAAACCATGTCATATCTTCATCCAGGTTTATATAAATATGTGAATATGGTGATTAAATCTTTTGTGAAATAGTTTTCAGTTAGGTCAGGAGCATAATTGTTGTTGAGGTGGAATTTAGCATATTAAACAAAAGATTTTGAGAGATAGTTCCCGATAAACAAATACTTACTAGGAAGGATGTAGTTACAAGTAGCAGAAGAATCTATATTATCACTGTTGGATAGGCTCTAAGAGTTAAATTTTTTAAGGGTTTTGTAAAGTTCTTACAACAATAATTGACACTAATCACGTTCATATTAAAGTGCTTATGCTATTTAATATATATCTGGAAATATAAAGAAATTAATTTAAGAAGTTTCTGGCAATATGAAAATGGATATTCAGACTAAATACTGGATCATGCTATAAAATATTTTAAAATTTGCTTTCTTTGCTTGAAAATACCGGTGCAAACTGTATATTGAGTTTACCTGTGAAAAAACCATTGCAAGCTTATGAATAATTTTAATTTCATCTAATGTATTGCAGGAGAGAGAAAGAGTATGCATGTATAACTAACAACTGCTTATGAAAATGTGACACACTAAGGTTGTATATGTATATTAAAAATGTATGCATATAAAATTATCCACAATACTTTGGCTAATTGATGTGTAATGCTAATGAATGTACTAGTATGTAGACAAGAAAACACAGTTGTTTGTCATATTTTCATAAATAGCTGTAAGCTATACTTTCTCTCAATCTGTAATTTGATGAATCAAAAACTTCTGATAAGCTTGTAAAAATAAACGAAATTAGCTGAGTTGTTCATCTGCTCAATCTGCAGAGAGAATCCTCAATGTTCAAACTGACCATGGTGGGGCGGGGGTCAGTTTGAGCATAGTTGCTAAATATATCTTGATTGAATGTATGCATGTATTCCCAACTTTGAATACAACCACTCTGTCTCGTCACATCAGTTAATTTCTGTGTGTATGTTTATGTGTGTGTGTGTGTGGGTGTGTGTGTGTGTGTGTGTGTGTGTAAGTGGGTGTAAATATACTACTACTGCTGCTAAGGTTGTACATTCTGAGTTCAAATTCAACTGAGGTCAATTTGGCCTTATGTATATGTATGTATGTGTGTGTGTGTGTACGTGTACATACAAGAATTTGTATATATGTGTATGTATGTACATGTGTGTTGTGTGTGTTTAAGAAACTCACTTGTGCCTACAGTAGAAAGGATTATTATTATTGACTGAAGGTGGTGAGCTGGCAGAAACGTTAGCACGCCAGGCAAAATGCTTAGCAGTATTTTGTCTGTCTTTACGTACTGGATTCAAATTCTGCCGAGGTCAACTTTGTCTTTCATCCTTTCAGTTTGATAAATTAAGGACCAGTTGCATACTGGGGTAAATCTAATCGACTGGCCCCCTCCCCCAAAACTTCGGGCCTTGTGCCTAGAGTAGAAAAGATGATTATTATTGACTAACTCCAAACCATTTGAAAATTGCTGGCTTTGTAACTGAATTAGAAGTCATTATTATGACCTTATACTCAGGTTGAAAGATAGTGCCCACAACCTTTTACTAGGTCTCTGAGGCTGGTAGGAGGCAAAGATCTATGAAGATATCCTCAAACTGGATATCTAGCCCAGATGGTTTAAAATGAGTGGATGCTGCTAATTGCCAGCAAGTTGTCAGGTGGTATTAAACTGGGTAACAGATTAAGTCTACCATGTAAGTAGACTGTAATGGAATTTGAACTCGGAATGCAAAGAAGCAGAGCAAATATGGTAAGGCATCTAGTCTGACATTTTTACATTTCTACCTGTCCATCATCTTGGATTGGTACTTTTGTAATGACCACCTCCTTGAAAACGATGAAAAGCAAAATTGATGTCAGTTGGATTTGAACTTGGAGAATGAAAGGGTCAGAACAAATATTGTGAAACATTTTATTTGATATTTAAATGACTCCACCAATTCATCACCTGTATAATAATAATACTCCCCAAATGACAGCTGTTAATACTTCTTTACAGAGAATAACTATTTCTATTATGTTAGAAAGTATCGTATGTTTGAACAACATGAAATTTGTGAATGTCATTAAATCTCAGGACATAAATTTGAAGTTAAGTTCTGAGCAGTATAAGAAGTCAGAAATCGTTAAGTGAACTGATTAATGTTATATTATTATACCATGTTTTATTATAGCCATTTTGGTGTCTTCAGTCAGTTGATTATGGTATAACATATTGTTATATCTGAAGAGTTGTAAATTATTGATGTATTACAATGTTGATACAAGTACTGCTATGTAGGGGGTAATGATTTCATTTGATGAGATGCAAGGCTAATTTCTATAAAGGACAGTTATATAATATTTTGTTACGGCTCGTCAACTACCATACTGATAGTTATCTGCTTTAAGCAAAACTGAGTGGTGAATAAAAGCACAAAAGCAAAATTGTGACTCAGCATAGTGTCACATGCATTGATGATCAGTTAATATGAAAAAGGGTGTTTGTGGATGAAAAATGCAAGTTTTTGGAAGGAGTGGTGAATGTAATGTTTGGGCTCTTGACCTTCAACAGAGAGCAGAAAAAGACAAAGGAGTTGTTTGGCTTATATTTTGAACGTTACTCTTGTTAGCTGAGTGTAGAGGTGAAATGACATTGATTAGCTAATGATTATGGTTCTATAGTTTGTTCATCTTTTCTCGCTTCAGCAACACTTTTGTTTAAAGTTGGCAAGTTGGTGGAAGTCAGGTTTGTATTTTGACTGGAGAATATAATATTCAGTCAATTTTTATGGTATGGAAATCTTGTTGCACTCCAGATGCCTCTACACTCTTGCTCAACCAAGAAACAAAAACCAGTCATATTTCTTTCAAATCATTATCTTAAAAAAACGATGAGTGCATTTCGGTTATGTAATTTTTCATGTATGTTCCTCATGTGAAGGTATCCATATATTGATGGTTTTGTTAGTGTGTTGGTATTGTTTGATGTTGCTGGTGGCGAATGCAATGTATTTGTCTTATTAATAAAGTGGGAGGTAGGGACAAATTTCACTAGTCTTTTTTTTTAGGAGGGGATGGTATTTGGTAGTTATAGAACAGCTACTCTAAAGATTTTGTCGGCCATTTATTGTTGAGCAGGCATCAATGTTCTAAATTATAGATTTTACAGAGAATTGTTTGTTTAATTGAGACAGCCGCAATATGTCATCATTATAGAAGCTGAAGAGATTCTGCAATCTCTAGAATAAATAAAAAACTGATCTGTTGATTGTTGATTCTGTGTTCTCTCTCTATGTGAGTTGGGCTTTTAATCCCAACTCTTCGATCACCATAGAATTAAATCTGGTTAGATATGCTAAATTTATGTGTGGGCATATATGTGTTGCATGTGTGTATGAATGTGCATATGTATGATAATTATATAAATATGTGTGTGTGTATCATCATCATTATTTTTACATTTGCTTTTCCAAGCTTGCATGTGATGGACAAGTTTTTTCTAGCACAGCGCCTTGCCATTTACTGCAGCTCTTTGTTGTCATCTCCTTTATGAAGTTCGTCTTCTTGACTTCAACTTTTACCAGGTGTTATGTCTTTGTCAGTTTTCCTCTTTCACTGATTACTTCCACTGGGATTGTATGGTACTACTTTATCCGATTTTTTTCCCAATACTCTTTTTATTTGCACTAACACGCAATTTGGTAATCTTGAGCTCCTCATGTCTCTGATCTTCATGTTGCAGAACAAGTGCAAATTTCTTCCTTTCAGCTTCTCTTCTTGCTAGATATACTTGACATCTTTCTTCTCTTTTAGCTGCTTTATATTGTTTCTTACTCCTCCTTATCTTCTAGTCTTTTCAAGCTGGTCTTTTAGTTTTTATGGTCCAATCTATTTTATGATCCCACCACATTGGCTTGACACCTCAAGGTCCAGTCCTTGTGATCTGGTGGCTTGTGTGCCTCAGAGACCCTGAAATCTATTCCAGCAGGGTACAAGTTCCTCTTAGTAGGGCCTCCCATGCCAGACAGGTCAAAGGATAAGGGTAAACTAATCTAGGCCACCTCTTCCTTGAGATAAAATGGCTTTGTGTAGGAGCAGCACCCCTACTTAGAAGAAGGTAAAGTTACAGAAGCTTTGATGACAGTTCAAAACCAACCAGCCTTCCTCAGAGAAGCATATGATATTGTGCAGGAAAATTCTAAAGGAAGGTACTGAGGCAGAGCTGAAAAAAGCAGGGATCTGACTGGAGAAAAGCAGAAAAGACAGACCAAAGTTGAGAAAGGAGAAAAGTCATCGATTGCCTCTGCTCCATAGGAATGAATGGCTTAATGAGTGGATGACCATTGCTTGGTTAGAACTCTAATCTGTCTTCAAGTCTAGTCTGTGGCCCACAGCAGATTGTTATCAATAAGTCTCTGTTCTCACCTCTTCATCTTTTCATCAACTAGTGCTTATTTAGGCCTATGTCTGTCCAAGGAATCTTCCAACTTCTATAACTTCCTTTTCTAGACTATCCCTTGTCTCTTAGTTTTTATCATATACTGAGTTACTGATCACTCGCCTTTATATACTGCTATACTCTTCACGAGAGAAGGACTTCATATTCACAATCTGTTGCTTATCCTAATTTTCTGTGAGTATGAATTCTGTCTGGTTTGCATATTCAACTGATTAGTAGATGATCAGCTGGCTGGTCAGATTTTAGTGGAACTTAATGTTGCAAATTCTTAGGTCATTTGCATCGCAATACTTCTATATCTTGTGAAAGCATGTGGATTTGTGTTTAGGGTATGTGGCTCGTGATCATAAAGTTAAGGGTTCAATTCCAAGACTGGGTAGTACATATATATATATATATATATATATATATACATGTATACACACACACACATACACACAAATATATCTATATTATGTATTTTCTTCTTAGTATTTTGTATTTTTTATGCTCTAGGTAAATATATTTCTTTATATATTTATACATGTGAGTATGTGTGTGTGTGTATGTGAGAAGCCTGCGTGTATTTGTGTTTATCTGCATTACAATCACACACACACCCACCCATATTGCTTTGAATTCAATCCCACTATACAATACCTTGACCAAGTGTCTTCTCCTACAGCTCTAAGCTGACCCAAAGTCTTATAATGGAAACTGAGAGAAGCTCATCATCTATGTATATACATATATGTATGTATGTGTGTGTGATAGTTGTGAGTGTCACTTTTATACAAGCAGTGTCCTTCATTGCCAATCTTCTGTAAAAAGATGTCTGGTTATGGGAGAGCGATGGTAGTGGGTATTGAATACAAAGATCTGATGCCATTATTTGGTACGTGGAAGAGGATTGAATACAAACAAATCCAATGCCATTCCTTAGACAGGTACATGATACTGTAAATAGTAATGTTAATATCTTCCTGACATTTTTCACCCAGTCTGGAGCACTGACCTTCATTTCTAATTAAATCACATTTTACTTGTGTAATCAAGTAAAATGATAACATATATGAGGAGGTGCTGAAAAGTATTTCTGACTTTAAGGGTATTGGAATAGGCTTGGCTGGAGGTTCAATCTTCCAAGTTCTTTTACAGAGCTTAGAAAAACTGAAGGACCACTGTAATATGTGTGTGAATCTGAGAGGGTAATATGTTCAATAAAATCATAATTAACTGATCCTCATGTATTTTCTTTTACCTAAAGCCAGGAACTTCTCAGCATTCCCTCAAGCAGTCTCAGAATTGACAGTAATTGTCGCATCAGATAGAATACTTTGTGGTATTTTATTCTAATGATCTGTGCTCTGTGTCCAAATTCTGATGTAACCCCAAAAGGATTTCATCCTTTTGAAGTCAGTTAAAATGTACCAATGTATAGCAGCAGATTGACAGAACTCGAAGAACATCAGAGCAGACAGTAGGAGACAATTGGGAGTGGCTGTTTAGATGCTAATGATTTTGCATGGCTGACTGAACATTTCACCTGTTTTGGTGATAGTACATTTTGGCACTGGAGGTAAACACAAACACATACACGCATACATGTAGAAATATACACATACAGAAAGAGAGAGAGAGACATTACATATACATACAAACATAACTAAATGCTTACTCATAGAGGTAGGGAGAAACATTAAAATGGTTGATATCAAATAAGTCAGTGCCAAATCAGCGATGCCAAATAGTTGGTACCAAAATAGTACCGAAACATCTCATACCCAGAATAAGTGCCTTGCTGTATTTGTTCTGGCTCTTTATGTTCTGAGTTCAAATTCCATCAAAGCCTGCTTAGGTGGTTGATTTGATCCCTTGCTTAGTTTATCACCACCTTGCACTTTGGGAATCTTAAGTGGAGTTCGCTTTGTGGCAAGCATTCAGATCAAGTCTCAGGTAGGAGGGATGAAAGTAGGTACCTCCCTACCTGTCTTGGAGACCCTGTAAAATGTCACAGGCACTGTTTCTCTCCTGGCAAAATAAGATAAAAATGTTTGCCTTCCTAATTAGCTAGCTTGTCATCCCACCATGTTCATGGTTTATTGTGGGCACACTGTATACAATTTTTCCCTTGCTGTTTTTTTGTATATTGTGTACATTCATTTCTTTGATGGTGACATGGTCTTGTCTTCTCTATTTGCTAAGACTCTTGCTTTATAATCTATTTCCAGGCCTCTCAATGGTAGATTTTTACCTTCCATGATTGGAATTTCTTCTCCAAATGTACAGATTCAGTCATAAGAACTAGGTTATCAGTACACAAGAATTCTTACAGATATCTTATCTTAACCCTTTTGCATTCAGATTATTCTGTTTTAAATTAGTCATGCATCATCTTGTGGCTTCAAGATTTTCAACAGTGTGTTTGTGTACATTTAGAATGACATTGTAGTGTAGGTGTGAAAATTGGATCTGGTCAGTTTTAACATAAAATAGGTAGAATATTTGGGCCAGATACAGCTGGATTAAATACTAAAGGGCTAAACTCTTCTAGTATATCCTGGAGGAGGGGTAAGAATTGAGCACTGACACCTTAGCTACTTACTAAATTTGTCTTTGTTCTCACTGCTGTTTCACAACTGATGACACTTGTGTACATAGCTGGCATGGCCCTCACAAATCCTAGTTTCTGGAACAACATCTGGTTTACACAGTGTGGTATATGATCATAGGGTCCCATCAGGTTGTTAAGTGTTATAGTTTATTCCTATTTAACTACTTCTCCTGCACTTTATATCTCAGCAGTTTTCCCTTCT
Organism: Octopus bimaculoides; assembly: GCF_001194135.2. Lineage (NCBI taxonomy): Eukaryota > Metazoa > Mollusca > Cephalopoda > Octopoda > Octopodidae > Octopus > Octopus bimaculoides. Next base: position 35,237,130 of record NC_068994.1, on the reverse strand, counting down.
CTTATGTTTTTTGACCTTGTAGCATATACATATGCATGTGTGTGTGTGTGTGTGTGTGTGTGTGTGTGTGTGTGTGTGTGTGTGTGTGTGTGTGTGTGCGTGCGCGCGCGCGTGTATGTGTGTTTGTATACACACAGGAATCTATCTACATGTGTGGTGTGTATTGTGCGTGATTAAGAAACTCACCTTGCAACCATGTGGTTTCTGGTTCAGTCTCGTGACACAGCACCTAGGACGAGTGTTTTCTACCGTAGCCCCAGGTTGATCAATACCTTTTTAGTAAATCTAGAAGCCCATTGTGTTTGTATACCTACACACACACACATGCCCATGTATGTGTCCTTGTATTTGAATACCTACTGTTACCAACTGGTGTTGGTTTGTTTGTCTCCTTGTAACTTAGTGTCTCAGCAATGGAGACCAAAGAAATAAGTACCAGATTTCTTTTTTATTAAAAAATGTACAAGGGTCAATTTGTTTGATTAAACCATTCAAGGCGATGCTGCAGCATGGCTGCAGTCTAATGAATGAAGCAAATAAAAGATACAATAACTTATATGTGTGTATAAGTATATACAAAATCACATATACAAGCAGAGATGTTTATGTATCTGTGTATGAGTGTTTATATTTGTACATGTGCATTTACTTATAAGTTTGTGTATGTGTAATGCACTTCATTTTATACATACATACATACATACACACACACACACATACATATATATATATATATATATATATATATATATATATATATATATATATATATATATATATATATATATATGTATGTATGATCACCATGAACATAGTTGCTCATATGTTCTAGTATATAAGTATATATTTAGATAATTGCCTGTAGATGCATATATTTATATATTTCATCATACATACACATGTGAAAGAAGACACCGTAGCACATAAGTACTTTTATTATACTCCTGTATTTGAATGTACATACACACATGAGGAATGTCTTGAAATTCATTAAAGGCAAAATTTCAAGAATATACTCTTGATGCCATTATCTTTTCTTTACCAATGCCAAAACAGCTGCATATGTCAGGCATTTTTTTAGTCTTTTTTTTTCATCTTACAATTTCCTTTTGCAAATTTCTACTAACATTGCTGTTTTTCTCCTCTCTTTACATATGCACATAAACATATATATGAATGCTCTCTCACTCACACATTCATATACATGTATTATATCTATGTAATTTATTCATTTCTTTACTTGTTTTTAAGAAAATATCTCAGGTATAAAAATTGGTTCACAAAATGATCTGCAATAAACAAGAAAAAAAAATTTGCATTAGCTTTGGTAGAAATAGCAGAATTCTTTCAAGGAATTTCAATGAGGAAATTTTGATGGTGTTTCCAATATTGTGAGCATCCCAAATAGAAAATGCCGAGACACAAACTTGGGGAACGACACCAGTTTAATACTACTGCTACTACTACTAATAATAATAACAATGGTGATGATAATAATAATAAAAGAATATAGTTATTGTATTTTTAAGACCAAAAATAAATGAAAATTTTAAGGAAGCAGAGTAAAAAAACACAAATGGTTCTGAAACTTGAATTTTTTTGGGTCTTATTTGGACTGCATACTTTTTGATGTAATTTTTTATTTGGTTTGTTGGTTGGTTAGTTGGTAGGTTGCTAGAGAGGGAAGTGTGGGTGGAAGATGTTTAACAATAAAAAAAATGAAAAAATGGAAACAGAAAATATTCCATAAAGAAATCATAAAAGAATGCTTGAAGCATGTAATAATGGCATATACAAACAATTATTAATTGAATCAAGACTTTCTTTGTGCTCAAAATGAAATTAATATAACCCTTTTTTTATTTTTCTATACTTATATAGTTTTTATTTTTTATCCACCCTAATATTATTTTTTCTTTCACTTTCTCCTTTCATTGCTTCCAATTCCAATGAGAGCCAAGTTGTGTCCAATGAAAAAAAAAAAAAAAAAAAAAAAAAAGGGACAATTTTTCATGTCTTGCTGATTTTTTACACTCTTACTTTCTAGTTTTTTTTTTTTTTCACAGGCCAAAATTGCAGTGACTGAATTATTTTGATTAAGTTGCCATTTGCAAATACAGTTTATACTTTTGCTTTAGTATGGTTTAGTTGGTTTGTTTGTCCTGCTTTGTTGACACTAGCGGTAATCTTCCTAGTATTAGTGTCACAAATGCCTGTATTTATAATTCCGCCATCACTAAATAAATATACCATCTCACACTCCACTATTTCATTTGACACTTTGTGCACATTTTAAAATAATTTGATATTTTCATTATAAAACTCAGTGACAAAGCCCAAATATCACATGCAATACCAAACATAAATCAATACGTAATCATTGCTAATGTGTTTTAGACCTTCATACATTGTTTCTAACCATTCCACTTTATATTTTATTGCAATACGTTTGCTGTTCTCTGCATTCTTTACCAGTATTTTTAATGTTTCATTTTTGATATTTCATCATGATTTTTAAAGCAACTATGGGCTATGCTTAAGGTCTGTTTATGTCTCTCACACTCACACATAAATATATAAACATATGTATGAATATAATGTATACATACATACATATATTATAAATACACACACACACACACACACACACACACACACACACACACACACACACACACACACACACACACACACACACACATTTATATAGATGTATGTATGGGTTGGACAAAATAATGGAAACATCTTGTAATGTGAAAATCTGGAATTGACGTGTACAAGTTTTGAATAATTGTTAGGGGAATTTTGAAGCCATTGTTTTCAAGTAAAACCTGCATTAGCTCTTTAAGTAACTCTAATTGAAGGAACCAGCTCCAGGTTTACTGCTTCAAAATACACCATAAATGTTTGATTATATGGAGATCAGTGGTTATGGGGCAAAGGAGAAATCTTAGTGGTTTACTTCGCTTTTGTGCTCTTTTTGCCAATTTTTAGTTACATCAAGCATGTAACTGGTGTATTTAGATTATACTATCAGTTGGGAACAATGTTTGTACCACAGGATGAATGTAACCAGCCAAACTACAAAGATAATCCTTGGTGTTAACTCTATCATGTAGAACAAACGGAAGTCCAAGAGTGTTCTGTAATATGCCTTCCCAAATCATCACAAAGTATTCTTCATGCTTCATGTTAGGTACGAAACAGTCAGAGTTGAAGGCTTCTTTGGGCTGTCTTGAGACATAAACTATAAATATATTTCCTCTCAGAATTACCCCCCCCCCCCATTCCGAAATAAAAAAAAACTCGTTATCACATTTATTGGTTCATTTTACCTTTAGCTCAATCTAACCAAGGAAAAAAGAGGGGATAGCAATTTTATTTAGACCAGTGATTCTCAACCTGTGTCCAGATGGCCTTTGAGATTCCTTGTAAAGGTATGTTGCTAAAGCTTATGTGCGACAAACTGGTTATGCTACTACAATATTCAAGATTTTAAAGAATTTTCTGCATAAGAATATACTGAGATTTTTTTCAAACATCAAATTGCTTTGAGGTCTACTTAGGTAAAACCGGTATCAAAAGAGCCCATAGGTAAAAAATGGTTGAGAACTACTGTTTTAGACAGGCACATCACCACCTCTTTCCCAAATTACTAACTTTGGCCCTGATTCAATTTAGCAGATTTATTTACTTCTCACTTAGAATTTGAAATCATTGTCATGATTATTAAAGGCAGCAAGCTGATAGAATCATTAGCTTGCTGAGCAAAATGCTTAGCAGCATTTACTTTCTGAGTTCAAATTCTGCCATGGTTGACTTTGCTTTTCAACCTTTTGGGGGTTGAGGAAATAAGTACCCGTTATACACTGGAGTTGATGTACTTGACTAGCCTCCTCCTTTGAAATTTGACTCCTTGTGCTTATAGTAGAAAGGATTATTATTATTATTATTGTTGTTGTTGTTAACCTTATTCTTATTTTAATTATTGTGTCTACCAAAAGCTCCTGTAAAACATATATATAACAATTTGTTCCACATTTGCTCTTGGAGACTTAAAACGAACAGTTACTTCAACAATTCTTCTGCACAACAATATTTATTATTTCATACTAAGTTATTAATTTACTATATTATTATTCCTTAATTACAAACCAATGCCTAACTCTTATTTCCAAATTTTATTTCGCATATGTATACACTTACCTCAAAATTCCACCTTAGCCCATCTTATTCAACCTTTATTCTACTTAGTTTATTGATTTTATTTTATTTTATCCTTATCTTATTTAATCTAAACCCTTCTTGGTTGTATCTTCCCTGAATTATAATCTATTTTTCACTATCTTTCCACATGCCTTACCACTCTGCTTATAATAGTATGCAGTAAGTATAATTTACTGATCTATATATGTGTGTGATTATTATTTCCTTGCTTTTTCTTGGCAGCGAGTCACTGGATCTACACACATGGTCAAACACAAACCAATTGACATGGCTTGTACCATTTAAGCTTTCTTCATTTCCCCTCTGGAATATTTTTATTAAACATTATTGCAGCTATTAATTTTATATCTGGTGCCTCATTCTTCTTTTCCGTTTTTCTTTTGTCCTGACCCCCCCCCCCCCCCCACCAAGGAGCCAAATCTTTTACTGTCTCTGGTCTGTTTTGATTTTTCTCTTCACTTTTTATTTTATTCTGTCCCCTCTCTATCCTCCTCCTTCATCATCTTTTTCTTCCTTCTTTTCTTATTTCATCAGCTTCTATGTTTTTGCTGTTGTTGTCATCGTCATCCTCCTATTCCTCCCCCATTCTTTGCCATTAATAGTCATGATTGTGTCTAATCATGCATTTATATATTTTTAACTTGACTTCCTCCTCTTCTCTTTTCTTTATTAACCTTTCCTCTCCTCTCTGTCCCTCTAAGTCTACTATTTCTGAACTTCCTTCTTTCTCTCTGCTTAAACTAGGGTTCTCTAGAGACCATCCTGATAATTGCTAAATACAGGGCAAATTTTTGTCAGTCACTTATATTTTGAAATGTTTAACTGATGAAGATTGCACTATGTAAGAATTATCTTACAAAACTATCAGAAACACAAGTATTAAATGCATTGAAACAATAAAAATATCAATAAACACTCACAACGCCTGGTATGGGAATCGAAAATGCGATCTTATGACCACAAGTCCACTGCGCCTCCACATATATGTATACATACATATATATATATATATATATATATATATATATAAGAAAGACACAGAAACTAAATCTTATATGTATAATGTTGATGTGTTTCTGTGTATGTTGTTGTCACAGATCACATATGTGTGGTTGTGTGTGTTTTTACGTTTCTATATTATGAAAAATATATTAGAGGTAGAGGGATCCAAGAAAACTATTAAATGGGAGAGAGGAAGAAGAAAGAAGACTTTGTATGTATCACTTTCTCTCTCTCACTCTTACTCTCTCACACTCTTACTCTCTCACACTCTTACTCTCTCACACTCTTACTCTCTATATTTTATGTTGAGCGTGTGATCGATGAACGCCGCTACAGGTAGAAGGGAAGAAATATAAAACTTGCTAGAAACAACAGCCAAATCTCCCTTAAATCACACAAAGTAAACGGAATTTTAAAAATCTAATTACTGCACTGGAAAGTTCAGATCGAGAAAATTCCGTTGATGTAAACATTTTTACGAAAAAGTGGAAAATGTGGATTTCTATAAACTTTTAAAAAGGCTTCACACAGACACACAACTTCAGCTTTATATATTAAGATATATATA
>NC_068994.1:35230244-35230831 GCF_001194135.2 Octopus bimaculoides | reverse complement strand
ATATATATATATATATATATATATATATATATACACATATATATAGATAGATATATATATATATATATATATTGTTAATTGGCATAAGTAACAGTGATTCAAGGATTGAGTATTTTGTGTACTGGTATCTATCATACATATGTGTTTATACACAATCACATTGGCATGTGCGCACGTGTGTGTGTGTATACACACACACACGTGCACACACATGTCGACCCAATAGAGGGACCAGCTATCCGAGTTGATAGTACCAGGGTAGATAAAGCAATTAAGAGTATGAAGACCGGGAAAGCCCCCGGCCCATCAGGAATCACTGCAGAGATGCTCAAAATATCTGGCAGTGTTGGCTATAGCCTAGTCACCCGTATTACGAACCAGGTGATACACGAAGGAGTCATACCCTATGACTGGTGTAGCAGCATCATAGTCAACTGCTACAAAGGTAAAGGGGACGCTTTAGATACAAATAATTACAGAGGCATCAAGCTGTTAGATCAGGTTATGAAAGTTACAGAGAGGGTCATAGCCCAACTAATTAGGGAGCGAATCAATTTAGATGAGATGCAGTTTGGGTTCGTGCCAGG
>NC_068994.1:35225242-35228809 GCF_001194135.2 Octopus bimaculoides | reverse complement strand
GACACGTAAAAGCACCCACTACACTCTCTGAGTGGTTGGCGTTAGGAAGGGCATCCAGCTGTAGAAACTCTGCCAAATCAGACTGGAGCCTGGTGTTGCCATCCGGTTTCACCAGTCCTCAGTCAAATCGTCCAACCCATGCTAGCATGGAAAGCGGACGTTAAACCATGATGATGATGATGATGATACACATATATATGCCCTATATTGTATCTATATATGTGTGTGTGTGCATAGGTTACCATATATAAATGTTTGTAAGTCTGTGTAGCTTTGTGTATGTGTGTGTGTATGTATATCTGATTCTGTATGTTTATGTGTGCACATACATGTCTGTATGAGTCTACTGTTGCATTTACCTACACCTCAAGATGTCTGGAAAGAGGCCATCAAGTGGAACTGAAGGCAGCAGTGCAAAAAGGAACCTTGAAAAGATTATCCTGGATATTAATCTTGATTTTGTAAAAAGGCTTAATGCAGGAGAAATACTCATTTACATTGCCAAAACATTAAAGGCTGCAATGTTTACTGTAGCAATGTGTGACAGTGGAGAGAAATCTGTGTTCAATAAGTTACTGTGAACCTAATTTTTTCATAGAGCAATTGTCATGCTTAAATTGGAATGGCTTTTGAATGTATAGATTGAGGATCAGACTTGACGGATGTGCCAATAAGCAGGCTTGAAATTAAAAAAAAGTGTGTTTATCGATTTGCTGAATTAGGAAAGTGAAACTTATAATGTAAACCTTTTTCTGGCTAGTAAAGGCTTGTATGGAAAAATTAAGAAGTGCTTGAATTTGCACAACATAAACGTGACTGGTCAAACTGCTTCTGGCTACTCATTCAATGATGTGGTTGAAGAAACAGGAATACTTATCAATTTAGACACTGCTCAAAAACCAGGAAATTGATCTTTGGCTTATGGAATGTTAGGATACTGCTAGCCAATGATAACACTTGAGCATAAAACTGCTTGAATAGCCAGAACACTGAGACAAGATTTGTAGAGAAGGCTTGTATGAGGTGGCTGGCATGGGCTATATATTCTTCTGGATTCGTAAGTCCATAAAGGAGCCGAAAGCTGTTGGCTTTGCCATATGATTACAGCTTAATAACAACCTCTACTCACTACCAAAAGGAATCGATGATAGTCTCATGATGTTACACTTGGAACTGGAAAGTAACCATCTTTCCATCACTGTGTCTATGTTGCAAGTGTGACCCACATAATGGAATCCAAAGAAGACATCTATGATGAACTCACCAGAGTAATTTAAGGAGTGCCATACAAAAGACATGCTGATCCTCCTTGGGGATTTTGTTGCCTGAGTTTATATGGCTGGGCATAGAAAAGAACATGTGGAAATAATGATACTGACATAATGTAGACAAGCCAACAAGCACAAAACATCCTAGATGCACACCAGATGAAAAGACTGACATCTTATAGACTATGTAACTTTAAGCAGAGGGACCAAAAGGATTTTTACATTATCAGATCAGTCACTGAGGAAGATTGCTGGTCTGACCACAGGCTAGTCAGGAGCATTAGGTACTTAAGTTTACAACCAAACAACCTAGACTCAAAACGAGACCTGTTACAAGGCTCAATGTGTTTGCATTCAAGGTATAAGAAAAGTGTACTAAATAATGACAGGCCATGAATAAAGCTCTGGACAGTATTGAACAGCACTGGAAGAGCTTAAAACAACTTACATACAAGATAGCATCTGAAATTCTTGGCTTTGTCAAGCAGAGACATCATGACTGGTTCAATTTGGACAAGCAGGAAATTGCAAAACTCTGATGAAATGCACTGCGCTAATACGGAGTACATCTCAGACAAATCATCAACAGAAACTAAGGTCAGGTACCATGAAGCAAAACAAGCGCTGCAAACCAGACTGAGGGCCATGAAGAACCTATGGTGGGAAAACAACCTGAACGATAGGCAACTGCTGATGAACATGACATGAAGACTTATGAGGGTCTCAAGGCAGTCTATGAACCCATGTCCTGTAGTTGTACTACAGTTTTCATATCAGGTGGCACCCAGCTTCTTACAGATAAGACTGACATCTTGTCTCTTCAGACAGGGCACTTCAACACTGTCCTACGTAGGTACCAACAGCAAACAATTTAATACTCTCCCACAACATGCTATCTTGGATCAGCCTATATGCACAATAGAACTCTTGGATCAGCCTATATGCACAATAGAACTCTTGTATCAGCCAGCACCCAAACACCTGAACCCTCAAAATGCTGTACCAAAATTCTGCAACCTAGGAAGCACTCTGTCAAACAATGCCCACTTGAATAAAGGGGATCACCTTTCAATAGATTCCAGTCCAGGCCGTGGAAATATGGCATCTGCCTGGCCTGACCTCAAAGATTAAAGCATACCAAACAACAGTGCTTACCTCTCTCCTATATGACTATGAAACATGGACACTCAAGTGGAACCATTTTAAAAGGCTAGACAAATTCCATTTCCCTGCATTAAATTGGCAACATTGAGTGGTAAGACCATCTCCAACACGATAGTGCTTACTTTATGTGAGATTCTAGGCACAGAGAGTTTTCTAATCAAAGTGCAATTGAAGTGATTTGGCCACATGATACACAAAGAAGATAATTGCTTATTTAAGCCCTCTTCTATGGTTAGCTTAGTTCTGGTACCTGGGATCTAGATTGCTCAATGCTTTCTTGTAAAGACACTCTAAACACCTGGTTGAAAACCTGCATGATAATCTTTAAGACAATAGAATTGGAAGTACTAAAGAGAGCTTAGTGGAGAAGTTCTTGCTACCAAGCCAGCTTTGATTTCCAGGCAGACTGGTTCAAAATTGTGATGGAAAAAAGAGCTGTGTTCAGTCTCCCCTCAAATGACAGAGACTACTGCTGCAACCGAATCTGCAGATTCTGGTTAGACACAAATTTCCACACAAAACGATGTAACAAAATATTGAACTAGAAATATTGTGCTGCTGTGTCTTGAGAATGGGTCCTCATTTGTCAAAAAAAGACCAGAGAGTTCAGACGGTCCTATATACATATATACATGTACATACATATATGATATATATTTGTATATTTCAGTGTGTGTGTGTATATATATATTTGTATGTGTTTATTTGTGTATATATATATCTATATATACATATAAATATTTGAAGCTGTGTATATATACATATATGTTGATGTAAAATACATATATATTTATATTGGTATATTGATGTAAAATATACTTATATGTATAAAAAATTTATATAAATACATGTATATGTATATGTACATACATGTATATACATACACACACACACCTATATAAATGCACACACCCACATATACACATGTATATAACTATATATGAATATACATATATTCTTTTATTTAAATATATATATAGGTATATACAAATATATATATATATGTATATATGTATATATAAATATATATATATGTATATATAAATATATATATATGTATATATAAATATATATATATGTATATATAAATATATATATGTATATATAAATATATATATATGTATATATAAATATA
>NC_068994.1:35216401-35222647 GCF_001194135.2 Octopus bimaculoides | reverse complement strand
TACAGAATACATGTGGTTTTATCATTTATCATCATTTAAACTCCAGCTTTCTTGGTAGCAAGGGTTTGGTCTGACAAGTTGAAGGACTGTCCTGCTCTAATGTCTACTTGGACATTTTCTGCAGCTGAATGCCCTTCCTAATGCCAACCATTTTACGTCATGTACTACTTCTTGTGATGATTGCCTTGTAACTTGCATGGTTAAGGCCTGAAAATGTCACCTATAGCTGAAGGAGAATAGATGAGAGAGTGGGCAATGATCCTAGAGGGATGGATGGAGAAAGGGAGAGGACTGTTGATGAGGTGGATTTTGTAAGGGATGGTGGTTTAAGGCTATCCAACATAAGGGTTAAATTTGGATAGGTGTGGGAGGAAAGATGGGGCAGAAAGGGACCTTATTATAGGATGGAGAGATATCCCGAGGGAGCCATTTGAATGAAAATGATATGTCATGTAGGTTGGTCAGAGGGTAAAATGAGAAGTGATGTGGTGTTGAGGTGGCAAAGAAGCTGTGGAGGTAAGGGCTGTAAGGAATAAGCAGGCAAAAGGAGAGGGAAAAGTTGATGCTGGATGGCCCCATAGTAGATGAGTATTTGTGTATGGGTGTAGGTATATGTTTAAACATGTGTTTATGTGTTTGTAAACATGAGTTTATGTGCTTGTGAGCGTGTGTGTGTATATATAGGCATATATATGGATAGGTACATATGTATATAAATATATTATGGATAGGCACGGAGTGGCTGTGTGGTAAGTAGCTTGCTTTTAACCACATGGTTCCGGGTTCAGTCCCACTGCATGGCACCTTGGGCAAGTGTCTTCTACTATAGCCTCGGGCTGGCCAAAGCTTTGTGAGTGTATTTGGTAGTTGGAAACTAAAAAGAAGCCCGTCGTGTATATATATGTGTGTGTATGTGTGTGTATATGTTTGTGTCTGTGTTTGTCCCCCACAACATCGCTTGGCAACTGATGGTGGTGTGTTTACGTCCTCTTAACTTAGCAGTTCAACAAAAGAGACCAATAGAATAAGTACTAGGTTTACAAAGAATTAGTCCTGGGGCTGATTTGCTCGACTAAAAGCAGTGCTCCAGCATGGCTGCAGTCAAATGACTAAAACAAGTAAAAGAATGAAAGAATTTGTTTGTATGTGCATTATTTTTGTACATATGAGTGTGTGTATATATATATATATATATATATATAAATATGTATGTGTGTGTGTTTATGTATACCTGTCTGTATTTATTTATTTATTTATTAAATTGTGATGGAAGTCCTTTTATGATGTCACATTTCAAAATGAAAAAGAAACAAATGCTTCTTTGGTCTTAATTGGTATATTTAACCGAGATTATATTTCTCTCATTATTGATAAGATAATTCCATCCATTTGGTAAATTGTTGATCCCTCGGGCATCAAATTCTTCAGGTTTTGAAGCAAAAAATGAATAAATAAATAAATAAATAAATAAATAAATAAATAAAAGCCCTCAGTCCTTTTCAACCTCTTTACAACAAATAAACTTCCTACATATGAATATTGTTGTCTCGATCTGAAAAGTTGATAGTCAGATGAAGAAAAGAGGATGAGGCAAAACTTCCCTATTTTATGCCAAAATATTTTTCTGAGTGACTTGGGCATTATGTGGTCTTGCATCATCATATAAGTGCAGCATCCTTTTCGGATTGACCAATGGTGGTTGTTTTTTTTTTTTTGGTAAATTTTCATGCATAGCTTCTAATTGACGACAATACTTCTTGGTATTATCCATGTCATTCTAGTTTAACACTTCATGATAGATAGAGCTCTTCATATCCTAATAGATACAGCAAAATTTATATCGGGTGTAGACCTGGTTTTGGACTCTTCTTTTTTAGTGGATGCTAACCCTTGTTGTTTTTCTTAGATATATTTACAAGGAACCTACTTTACAATGCTTGTGTAATTTTATTCAGGAAAGATTCAGTAGCAAATTTACTTTTCAGTGATGAGAAGAGGACAACACCTTATGCTAAGAAAAAAGCAGATGATGAGGGACCCACTGATCAAGTGTAGCAACTTTTCCTAGTTCATAAAAGTATTTCATGATTGAAATGTGACTTGAATTAAACTGTTTTACTGATTATCATGCAGTTTACTTTGAATTTTCTTCGATTACCGTTTTCGGAAGCTTGATATTGACAGAAATTCTGTTGTCCAGACTGAGGGGAATTTGAAAGAGAAAACTTTTTCTAAGTGAAACTGGTCACTCCATCGTTGGCATGTGTGGACACTTAAAGCTTCATTTCCATAGACAGTCATTATTTCTTGCCGTTTCTGTTCCCGAAGAGTCCCTCTCGAATTCATTGAAAATGATGTGTTTGGTATGGTTCTGATCTAGACTTATTTTAAAATGGTGAAATAGATACATATTTAACCATTATGCTATCAAGTAATCTGCATTAAAATTATGTATATTTATATATTAACTGCATAATTATAGGAATGAAAATATTTGTCTTCTAGCCATTGAAACAGATGTAGAGCAGAATTCAATGATGAATTATCAATGAAATATTTCCTTCCTTTTCATGCTTCTAAGTAGTTTTGCACTGAAAAATCCATTTTGTCAGATTTTTGGTCTATGCAAACTTATTCCACTTACAATTATTGCATTATAATATGTTGCATTTTAACAAAATGCTAATTACCAAGACCTTAAATACAGTGGATATATTTTATGGTACTTAAATTATCAATTCAAAATATTAAATCATGTATATGTTTATAAGTGTGTGTATATGTTTATAAGTGTGTGTATATGCATTTATGTGTGTGTGTGTGTGTGTGTGTGTGTGTGTGTGTGTGTGTGTGTGTGTAGATGGGTATATATGCAGGTATTTAAATGTGATTATATACAGATTTTTAGATATGTATATATGTGTATGTGAATATGTATATATGTAAATATGGTTGAGTGTGTATATGTATATGTGTATATCTATCCATCTATCTATATATACAAGCATGTATGTATTTGTATGTATGCATATATATGTATGTGTGCGTTGTGTGGGTATGTATATATGTATATTTGTAAATACATGTGTGTATATGTATATATATGCATGCAGATACATGTATATGTGTATATAAATGTATGTGTATATGCATATACTAAATGTTAGATCTTTCCATACTAAAAGGAACATTACATCTAATATATGTTCAACAGTTATGAACACAGACAAGAGGGCCAATTAGTAGAACTTTAGGTATTCCTTCAGATACAAAATTACTTCAAAAACTTAGTAAATCATGCCATAATGAAGTCAAAAGAGATCCCAATTTTTGTCTTACAGAAGAACTCTCAGAATGAGAGCAACAACAAAAACAAAGACTTTAATATTTCATTCATAGTCACCCATAATTCTTGAAATCATAACATGATTACATTTAGTCGAATGGTACTTTCCAATCTTATACCAGTCATCAAATCTCATGAAAATAAAGAATTGTAAATTATCAACAGCTGAAAACAACCTCCAAATCATAAAAGAGTCTTCTTCATCATGGAATGAGAATTCATCAAACTTGGCAAAAGTAAAAAAGTCCAAGAATAAAAAGTTATTGACATTTACTGAAATTATGAACTGCAATCCCCCCCCCCCAAAAAAAAAGAACCCTCCTATTTACTGCATCATATGCCTCAATGCAATGAGAATTATATCAGACAAAGAGGATCAAAATTAATACAATGTGTTAGGGTAAATGAGCAAAAAAAAATCAAAGATTTAACTCTTGGAAAAGATCCATGTTGTAAACATCTTGATAATTGTACAAGTGAAAATGCAAAATATTCTTTTTATCTAAAATAAAAGGAACAAAACAATTAACTATGAAATGCAAAACTAGAATATTTTATAAAATTCTAATTCCAAAACTTATCTGGGAATAGTTGGTACTGCTACTGAAAATGTCTCCTACAATACAAATTACCCTTTAATGTGTGTTTGAAAAGCTTTAAATAGCAAAAACATGTAATAAAAGCTTCTGTCCAAAAGATTTGTGTCATTCTGATTAAAAAAATTTTTTTTCAATAAGATTTAAGAAAATCTTGAAATATTGTGACAGTAGCAATGTGGCAAGAAGTTTGTTAGCTGTCTACAGGGTTCTGGATTCAGTCCCATGGCATGGCACTTTTAGTAAGTATCTTCTACAGCAGCTTTGGTCTGACTAAAGGCCTGTTAGTGAATTTGGTAGATGGAAACTGATAGGTTGTTGTGTGTGTGTGTATATATATATATATATATATATATATATATATATATAATTTGTTTTAAATCTTTCAGCAAGAGGTATACAGTACCGAATAATAAAGTTTATTTGCCAACAGAATGTGGCGGCCCTATAAAGGATGATTTTACTGTTGTTTAAGCCCCAGGAAAACATCTTTTCCAGCCGGCTATCGACACAAAGTCTGTGTCTGTATGGTGTTTGCAAGAGAGGTCATCACTCCCATCTCTAGCCTTACGTGATACTCACCGACCATGGTGTATGGGTGGTTATATGAGATCAGCGACTGTGTGTTGCTTAGGATAAGAATATATAGCGTTTGCAAGTGGTGAAAGCTTTCATCAACAACCAGTGATTATCTTAAACTGAACTCCGCTAACCACACAGAAACCATGGTTTGTGAGTATCATGTAAGGCTGGAGATGGGAGCAATGACCTCCCTAGCAAACACTATACAGACACAGACTTTGTGTCAATAGCCAGCTGGAAAAGATGTTCTATTCATGCCACCCCAGACACACCAGAATCAATATCCCCTTCAACCTAGCGAAAAGGATATGTACTATAGTTTCTAATGCAAACACCAGAGACACATGACTACATGAACTAAAGGATACGCTCATCACCAGGAACTACCCCGCTTAACTAATTGACATATGCTTTCAATGTGCCTTACAACTCAACATCCACAAACTCAGACATCCCAAATTAAAGAAGGATTTACAACCAAAAGCCCTACCATACGTCTCCACACACAACCCTCTTAACAATGAAGCCTTTGACACCATCCCTGCTAAAAAAGGACCACAGAATGAACTTAATCCTCCAAACACACACCATCATAAAAAGCAAGAGACAACCCAAATCTATGAAAAGTCTTGTAACACAAGCCCGTCAGTAAAAAAATATGGAAGACCCAACTGTGGGATATGCGTCAATTTAATTGAGGGATCAGAGTTCTCCTTCAAACAGGGATAATGTTTCACAGTGAAAAGCAGCTTCACATGTGCTTCGGAGAACCTGATATATGCACTAACATGCTCTGGGTATCAAGAGTAATATATAGGCCAAACAAAAAACAGTCTATGTTAAAGGATGGCTCTGCACAGCACCCAGATCAAAATTCCCCAAAACAGAAAAATAGCATTCAGCCAACACATCGACATTTACGCCAATAACAAAAACCCAAGCTTCAGAATTTTTCCCCTCTACCAATTCAGGGACGATACAACCTGTAGCCAACGAATTAGTAAAGCGACTCTCTTTATTACAAAATACAGACCCCTTTGAATGCATCTACAAAAAATGATATATCCACCAAGGCCTTAGAATAACACAAACACACACAAATATTAAAAATAATACATTCAAGAGATACCCAAGAATTCATTAAAAAACCGTCCCAATCACTGCTATAGTCCACAAGGAGCCACTTTTAGGTCACATGACCATTTAGCATCCTACTACTATCATGCTACCTGCGTTCCCTTATTATTCTCTCTTCTCTTTCTCCTTCTTCTTCATCTTCTTCCTCTCCGCCACCTCCTTCCTTACTCTACTACTATTGCTGTTTAGAATAAAGCCTACACAAATATTATAAGCAATACATTCAAAAGAGATGTCTCAAGAATTCAATCACTACTACCATCCACAACAAGTCACTTTCAGGGCACTTGACCATTTAACATCCTACTTCTATCATGGCACTCCTGCATTCTCCATTATCGTCCTCCTTCTTCTCTGCCAAGAATTCACAACGACCCAAACAAAAGTAAACAAGAGAGACAGAGACAGGCAGAAACAAGGAAAATGCCCCTTGAATTTGAATACTATGCAAATATTCTTTTAAAAAACTTTTCTTTATATTTTTCCAAAACTTAATTGTTTTCCATACTTACAGTTGAAAAAGTCTCAATGACTGAAACTGGTACTGTAATGTTTTCTAAAAAAATTATTTTAGCATTTTCTACC
>NC_068994.1:35214005-35215262 GCF_001194135.2 Octopus bimaculoides | reverse complement strand
TGTATGTACATATATATGTATATATATATATGTATGTACATATATATGTATATATATATATGTATGTACATATATATGTATATATATATATGTATGTACATATATATGTATATATATATGTATATGTATATGTATGTATGTACATGTATATATATATGTATATGTATGTATGTACATATATATGTATATATATATGTATGGCAAAGATAAATAGAACGAAAAAAATGAGGAAGAGAAAGCAGAAAAGGAAAAAAGTTTGTTAATTCAATAGTCTTACATTTTAGTGAGGTCTGTAATTCAATATATCAACTGGAGGATAGAAGAGAAGAGAGTTAGTTAAATCCATGGTCTTATAATTAGTTAGTTTCACGTGGAATTATAAAACTAACTAATTATAAGACCATGGATTTAACTAACTCTCTTCTCTTATATCCTCCAACTGATATATTGAATTATGGACTTCACTAAAGTGTAAGACTATTGAATTAACAAACTTTTTTCCTTTTCTCCTTTCTCTTCCTCACTTTTTTGTTCTGTTTCCTTCTATTTATCTTTGCCATATAATTGTTCCGATGATGTCTATCAATTGCAATGAGGTAAATGCAAATTTACCCCAGTTTGATACACTGAAACAGCTGTAAACATACCCTTATCTTAATTAAATAATGACTTTATAACACCAACGATCCACGTCTCACTGTTATTTATTGCTTCATTTCTTATCTTTATATATATTAAACCACGGTTTTACCTTTTAACTTACATACTACCTGAGGCAATACCTGGAGTGCCTCTGGATACATCTATCTCTTAGATGGTTATATTACCTCTCACTTATATCTTACAAAATATATATATACATATATATATATGTATATATACATATGTATGTATATATGTGTGTGTGTGTGTGTGTGTGTGCGTGAATAATAATCAATTCTCCCATTGAAGACAATGTATGAGTGTTTCGCTTTTGCTGAATGACCTGCACAAATGATTTGTTTATAGCGATCAAATGTTCGTGCTACACATTAGCTCACTCTCTCCATCAAATCAATGTTGCCTGAACAGGTGCACGTACCACATGTCAGGTGTCAAAGTGAGCACAGAGAAACATGAGATGAAGTGTTTTGCTCAAGAACACAATGTACCACCTGGTCTAGAAACTGAAATTACGATTGCTGGATAATGAGATCAACACCCTAACCACTAAGCCATGTGCCTTCACATACATACATATATATATGTGTGTATACA
>NC_068994.1:35207347-35209847 GCF_001194135.2 Octopus bimaculoides | reverse complement strand
TAACGTGCTAATTTTAGAGGAATTATAGATTTTTCTCCTAAATTATAGATAGATTAATTTCCTTAGTGGTATCTTGCAAAGTTATAAATGTTACATTTGTGAAAAGAAAAAATAAGTACATAAATACATTGTAAGGGAGTTGATGAAAGAGTGTTTGACTTGCTAGAAATAACTGTTAAGTTTACTTCTAATACTAGGTTCTTTTTTTTTCTAATTTTCTTAAAAATAAAGTTTACATTGATGGATATACTTTGTCTGGAAAAAAAAGATAGTTATGATTTTGGCTTAATAAATCTTGTAGAGCTGTCCTATTAGGGACCTATGCTGGGTTGAACAAACTCATAAACAAACAAATAAATAGAATTGATATACTGTTAAGAAATGTAACTATCTCCGTGTACAAGCAAGATTTCATTTGCTGTAAACATTTTATCAACAGAAATTTTGATTTATATACATATCCTGATGTTTCTGTGTGTATGTGTGCAGGTGTGGTTTTGTGGCAAGAAGTTTGCTTTCCAAATACATGGTTCTGGGTTCAGTCCCACTGCATGAAACTTTGTTCTCTAATATAGTCTCAAGCTGACCAAAGCCTTGTGAGTAAATTTGGTACACGGAAACTGAAAGAAGCCCATCATTGTGTGTGTGGGTGTATGTGTGTATGTCTGTGTTTGTTGCTTCTGCTATCATTTGACAATCAGTGTTAGTTTGTTTACATCCCATAACTTATCACTTTGGCTGATAGAGTAAATACCAGGCTTAAAAAAATAAGTACAGGGGTTGATGTGTTCAACTAAACCCTTCAAGGCAGTAGTCCAGTGAATGAAATAAGTAAAATATAAAAGATGATATACGAGGGGTGTTGAAAATTTCCTGGCTTTGAGGGTACCGTAAAGTTGGAGGCCCAACCTTCCAAGTTTTTTTTACAGGGCTTAGAAAAACTGAAGAACCAATGCAATCAGTGTGTGAATCTGATAATTAACTGATCTTTTTTCCAAAGCCAGGAACTTTTCTGTACCCCCTCATATATATATATATATATATATATATATATATATGTATATATATATTTAATAACACCAAAATATTTAAACTGACATGTCATCATCACTCTGGTTCTTACTAAAATATAAAGTAAGTCTGTCCAATGCGGCATGGGTTGGACAGATCTACAGTAGCGCATACATGTTTAGTTTTTATTGCTGTTTTGCTATCCTTTCTGTAAGCAACAAACTCACATATCAGCATGTATTAACCCTATTCATACAGTTGCTTGTTTAAACTGTAATTTTTGACATTTCATGAAAAAATTATTCTTTCTTCCTTTTTCTCACCTTTTTCTTCCCTCCTTTTGCTGGCTGCTTTTTCTATCATGGATTAATGTTTCTGTGTTGTTTCTCTGTCTCTGATAAACTGCAGAGAGTACACCTAAGTATATTTCATACATACTTACACAGTGGGGTTTATATCTGTATAGATAGCTACAAACTTAAATACATATGTATCATCATCATTATAATAATAATTTAAAGTCTCATTTTATTCTGTTCTGGTATGGGTTGGATATCATCATATATGTGTGTGTGTTTGTGTGTATCTATGTATGTATATATATCAATTTATAAAAACACACATACTCATACATATTTCTTTCCTTTCTTTCAGTGTATACATACATACATACACACACACACACACACACACACACACACACACACACACATATATATATTCACACACCTGTATATATTTCTGTTTCTCTGTCACTCTCTTCCATTTATATTTGTGTGTCTAAATGTATGTGTGTATTTTTTTTTATACTCACACACAAACATAATTTCATAGTTTAATCTCATGATTTAATCAGTAGAGATATGCAGTGAGCATGACTTTTGTAGGTTCTCCCAGCCTCGTGAGATTGATAGTTCACTCTATCTGTGATTCTGCATCTGCTGGACAAATATGGTGTAGGCTTTAACTTCAACAAAAAAAAAAAAAGGGTTGGCAAAGAAGTTACTGGGTAAGATGGCTCTCTCTCTGTACTCATAGACACAAGCATAATTGTGTGGTTAAGAAACTTGATTCCAACACACATGATTTCAGGTTCAGTCCCATTGTGTGGTGCCTTGTGCAAATGACTTCTATACCTCTAGTCTGACCAATACTTTGTGAGTGAATTTGGTAGACCGAAACTGTGTGGATGTCTGATGTATATAGCTGTGTGTGTGTGTGTGTGTGTATATAAATATATATGTGTGTGTATGTATGTGTGTGTGTGTGTGTTGTTTGCACCCCACCCCCATAAGCTTGACAACCAGTGTTGGTTTATTTACTTTGCTGATCACTAAAAAAGAAACTGACAGGATAAGTGCCAGTCTCTAAAATATGTACTGTGGTCCATTTGTTTGACTAAACCCTTCAAGGTACTGCTCTAGCTTGGCTTCATTCTAGTAAATGAAGCAAGTAAAAGAAGAAAGATACACGGTATATATATATATAT
>NC_068994.1:35206061-35207293 GCF_001194135.2 Octopus bimaculoides | reverse complement strand
GTATGATTACGAGAAGGAAGAATGGGGAGAAAACAGTGATCTGTTCAGTGTGGTAAACACACTGCAAGTTGTTTCTCAGAATTTGGTATCCATTCCTACCTGAACATTCTCTCATTTTGGGAAATCCAGTTGGCCAAGTGGAGAAGGTAGTATAAGCTATCTATCAACAGGTTATCAATTCAATCTTTTGTAGGTATTTGACTTGTGTTCTTGATCAGAACATTTTATTCTTGATTGCCACTATTCACATACTTGGTGTTTAGCCCCAGGTCAGAACTAACTGAACAAATATCTGCTAATAGACATTTCAATGGTGACTATCCTATCATTGTTTTATGGTTATATAGAACCATATTGGTTTGTTTTGGAAGATGGAGCTGTAGCCATAGCTTTAACAGACCCTCTATGATCAGTGACATCAACTCTTTTTTTCATGCTCCACTGCTCAAATTGATGGCTGCAGGGACAACACGGAAAGCAAAGAATTCTGATGATCAGGGTAGAAAGTACTAGGTAGATTGGTTAGTGTGTGGTCTGGGACCCACAGATATTCACACAAACACTTACACACTCATACACACATGCACATACACCCTCACACACATGCACCTCGTGCCTCTTCACTCGACCACTCATGCTCACACATACACTCTCATACACACTCACAGTATGAAAAGATGAGTGACTATTGAAACAGGTGGGTCTGAGTGGAGAGGTCACTAAACCATTAAGCATCCAGGACCCCCAGAAGTGACAGTGGACTGTCATACTCTCCAATACTTGGATGTTTCTCACATCTACTTCCCATTCTGAAACTGAATGGATTATTGGTTTAGTCTGTTCTGTGACAAATGTTTCCAAACTTTGTTTATGTATATATATATATATATATATATATATATATATATATATATACACACACACATACATACTTGCATGTATTCACACACACACATATATAATTGTGCTCATATATGTATCTGATTATGTGTGTGTGTGTAAATTATATGCATTTAATAAAATGTACAACTCAAGTTATTAGTTGTAAGAAGTAATATCATTTCAAGAAATATTTTTTGACTTTTTAGTATGGTGATCAATGGGATGATCATTATCAACATCCTCCTCATCAAATTCCACGTTCACACAAATATCCATATAGGTACGTATGCCTCCACAGAATAATATACACATACATATGTATATATATATATATATATATATATATATAT
>NC_068994.1:35198986-35203986 GCF_001194135.2 Octopus bimaculoides | reverse complement strand
TTTGACTACCATTTTGGCAAAACAAGGATAGGCACAGGTATGTCTGTGTGGTTGAAAAGCTTGCTTCCCAACCCTATGGTCTTTGGTTCAGTCCCACTGTATGGCACCTTGGGCAAGTGTCTCTTATTATAGCTCTGGGTTGACCATAGTCTTGTGAGTTGAGAAATTGTGTTGAAGTCTGTTGTATACATACATGTGTGTGTGTGTGTGCACGCACACATCTATGTTTGTGTTTGTCCAACTGGTTTTGAAATGTCTACATGCCAGTAACCTAGTGTTTTGGCAAAAGCGAATGACAGAATAAGTATCAGGCTTAAAAAAAGAAGACTCTGTACTGGGGTTGATTTTCAACTAAACTCTTTAAAGCAATGTTCTAGTATGGCCACAGTCCATTGTCTAAAACAAGTAAACAATAATGAATAAAGATGGACTATAAGTGAATGACATTTGTTGTTAGAAAGATGAAAATAATGGTTTGTAGGGCTTAGATGGACATGGGTAATATGAGGTAACACTACTGGAATTGGAGCAAAGGGGTTAAATGTGTTAAAATATTTAGCTCTTTTGTCTAGCTCTTTTCGAATACAAACCCTTAAATCAACTTCAGGGATTGAATATATAAGTACTAGTTATATATGTATGTCATTTCAATTAATTATATCACTCACCTGAAATATATCAACTTTTAGAAATACATTGTCATTATCACTCCCATCATTATCGTATTCTGACTCTTCTGTGTTCAAATTGTGTCGAGCACCTCTGCTTTTTTTTCCATTGGGGTAAAGTACCAGTCAAGTACTAGGGCTGATGTAATCTACTAACCTACTTCCCCATAAAATTGCTGGCCTTGTACCAAAATTTGGAACTAAAAGTGGCATGCTGGCAGAATTGTTAGTATGTCAGACAAAATGCTTGTGGCATTTCTTCCTACTTGTTATGTTCTGAATTCAAATCCTGTTGAGGTCATCTTTGCTTTTCATCCTTTCAGCGTTGATGAAATAAAGTACCAGTCAAGTACTGGATTCAATGTAATCAACTACTCACCCCTCCAAAAAAAATTAAAGGCTTTGCCCCAGTTGTTGAAAGGAGGGAAACTGTAAAAGAGGGAGACCCAGGAAGACATGAGATGAAGTATTGAAGGCCAATCTCAAAACACTGAACCTTATGATGGAGATAACAGAGGACTGAGACCCACCCTCCACAACGGAATTGAAATTCTAAAACCAAGGTGCCAGTCATAGAAACCAAGCCAAAACAGGCTCCTGTCCAATCCATGCCAGCATGGAAAAACGGAGGTTAAATATTGATGATGATGATGATAATTATTATTTTTATTATTTTTCCATGATTTTTATAAAAACTATACGTTGTTTCAGCAAAAAAAGACCAGATATAAAGATAAGTACTGGTGGTGATTGCATCAAGTGTATGGCTTGTGTTATATTATTGCATAGTGATTGTGTATGTACTGTGTTGGTTTGACAACCATACACAACTTGGAGAGTTGTGCCCCCATACTTGACTTGAATTGTGTTGGTTGTATTATATTATCAGATGGTAGTTGTATAGAGCAGTCATAGACAACCTGCAACCTGCAGGATTTTCTGAATGGCATGCCTAATGAAAACTTACATCATTACTTTTAATAGTACATATATGCATGAGGCAGTAATAAATTCTTCTCAGAACCGTGAACTTTATCAAGAAAAAGGAAACAGGATGATTGGTGAATTTTTGTCCTCGAGAAGAACTGCCCAATGCAGCAAAAGTAAGCTCGGGAAGCTCAGTGTGTGTATGTATACATATCTATGTGTGTGTATATATAAATATGTGTGCACAACTGGACCTCACCCACTTTCTACCTCATATCATCTGTAACTACCCATCATCTGTAACTTCAGTTTTTCTTTGATGCCATTAACTTTACTTACTACCTGAAAATATTTCAGTTGCTATCCGTCTCTCATCTTTAATACTGTCCTCTCAACCAAAATCTTTACATTGGCTACCTTCATCAACCACCAGATAATCCTTCCTTCTCCACTGGTCCCTTGGTCTCGTGGATGAAGAGAAATGTTCATTGTTCCTTCATTTTGATGTTTATTTTTCTGTGCTGGACAAGAATTGGTTTTGAGGCAGGATTTTAAAGCTGGATGCTCTTCCTGTCATCAACCCTCACCTGTTTCAGGTGTGCGTTTTTTTTTATATTCCATCGTCCAAAAGTGCAGTGTAAGCAGTCATAATGTCAGTTCAGAATGTAAACATCACTACTGTTTAGCTCAAATTGTGACAAGCACACACTCACACACAATATATGTATATATGTATGTGTGTGTGTGTGTGTGTGTGTGTGTATTGGGTCATCCCATAAATAATACTGTTTTTGCAATTGGATGAACTAAAAGTCGGAGGAGTATGAGATAAACTACCTGCATCAGCTTGCTATAAAAGCAGGTAATAATTGTACCTTGTGCTTATTCTTAGTGCAAGTTTTGAAGAGTGAAGTTTGATTTTAAGTTATTTTTTCAAAGCTATAATGGAAGTGACAAAGGGACATATTCAGCATATTTTGCTTTATGAGTTCAATAAAGGCAACAATGCAATGGAAAGTGTGAGGAATATTAATGCAGTATATGGGAGTTGGACAATAAGTGTAAGCCAGTGTCAACAGTGGTTCCAGAAATTCCAAGTTGGAAACTACAGCCTAGAAGACAAGCTTCATCCTGGAAGATCTGTAGAGCTCAACAAGCATGTCTTGCAAACCCTGATGGAACAAAATCCCATTGTAACTTTTGAGGAACTAGCAGAGAAGCTTGGATTTAGCCATTCAACCATTCATTGACACTAGTGCTAGAATGAAAATGACCATCTTTGGTTTCAAGACAAAAGGTGTTCTTCCATCAGGATAATGTTCAGCCACATATAGTGAGGATGACATTCCAAAGGCTGGAGCAGTTTGAATGAGAAACCATGCCACACCCACCATATTTGCTGGACATTGTCACATCTGATTATCAGTTATTCTGCAGTCTTCAAAATCATTTAGATGGAAAAATATGAATTCTGTAGATGTGGTCAAAACAGTACTGGAGGAGTATTCTTCATCATGGACAAGTGAATTTTGGAAGAGGGGCCTTGCAAGTCTACCAGATAGATGGAAGAGCATTGTAGAAAATGAAGGAGAGTATATTTTAGATTTAAAAAGAACTTTATCTTAATTTTGAAAAATAAAAGAATTATAAAAAAAACACATTATTTATAAGATGACCCAATATATATACATATATCTACATGCATACATACATATACCTTGACATACACAAAAGGCTTACTACAGTTTCATCAACCAAATTCATTCATAAGGCATTTGATATATTTTATTCATTTACTCTTTGGCATAAGTATTTGACTATAAAAGTGAATCTTTATCACCTGCAGATTTTCCATGAGTATGCATTAGGAATAATAGTATCATAATCAGTAAGGCAATCACACACTACACTTGCAGTATTTAGTTATAACACTATTTGTTGCGTTTCATTATTCCAGAGTTAATAAACTATGATGACTGTGTGGCTATGAAGTTTGCTTCCAAACTATGTGATTTTGGTTCAGTTCTATAACAATGCATGGAACTTGGCAAGTGTCTTATACTGTGGCCCTGAGTCAACCAAAATATTTACAAGTGGATTTGGTAGACAAATGAATCTTTGTATGTCTTCCTCTTTGCCTTGTTATTGTATGATGACTGTTATTGCATGATGTCGCACAGGTGGTCTTACCGATTTTTAGTCTTCCACAAAAACATGTCCAGTCATGGGGAAATATTACCATGTTTGAAATCAGGTAAGGGACATCCAGCCATAGCAAATTTATTTCAATGAATTCCATAGGACTCCTGCAAACAAGGAAAAGTGGACATTAAAATGATGATGAATTGAATTTGACTGGATTGACACATTGAATAGCAAAAATTTGTAACCTTACACCAATTTTAGAAATGGAAAAAAGGCATCAGTCAACAATTAGTTCACATATTTCATTATATCCCTGTCTTAAATTTGGAGGCTTGTGTAGCAGTAAGGAATTATTATTGTTGTTGTTGTTATTGTTATATGTTTGGCTTTTGCTTTGTATTTGTACAAGTTGACTCCAAGTCTCACCCAGTGACCTCAAGTTAGAAGTTCAAGTTGGTATTATGACTAGGGTGCCATGCTTTAGGTTTTGCACAGAGTATTGTTCTAGAAACTGTCTGTCAAAACAAGAAAATTAAAAGTTTGTTTTAAAGATAATTTGATGGTAAGATGATAGTGTGATCTTAAGATGACAGTACAAGGTGTTTGCTGTTATGTACATTTAAAAGTACTTTTGATAAAGTTTACAGATTAAATTGTCTTTTCTTTGGAATCACAAAGACATTATTTTTCATAGGATATGAGCAGTTCTTATGTGCACTATGTTTTGAATTTCCTGGTATCTGAGATAGGTAACAATCAGCCCCTTTTGCTATCATTCCTAGGTCACTTATGACAACAGTTGTTGTTTTGAGGTTTCACATTTTACTAATTTCTATTTCAAGATCTTTATATTTGCTCAGTTTTTGGTAGGTTATGACATATGTGTTTATGTCGATTGGGACAGTTATATCAATGAATAGGTATGATTTTTATCTGAAATCCTTCTATATAATGTCTGGCATATTTACATCTATCTTTCTGTCAGTTTGAACAGTGAAGTTCCAAAGGAGTGAAATGTGATCCTTTTCAAGCACTGTTCCCACCAGCTTTTATCATGGGGCAGGGCCAGGTCTTTACAAATTAGCCAGTGACTATACTGTGCTGTTCTATCATGCCTGTTGAGATACTCTGGAGGTGAAAGAAGGCTGCACATGTTGGGCTACTGCCATTCTTTGAGATGTTGGCCTGGTAGTTTCATGTAGGTAGGCATTGATCCTGGGCTGCTATGATTTCTTCTTCTTCTTCTTCTTCCCTCCTCCT
>NC_068994.1:35197163-35198808 GCF_001194135.2 Octopus bimaculoides | reverse complement strand
TAGCACACTGGGTGAAATGCTTAGCAGTATTTCGTCTGTCACTACATTCTGAGTTCAAATCCCATGAAGGTCGACTTTACCTTTTATCCTTTTGAGGTTGCTAAAATAAGTACCAGTTGAGTACTGGGGTAAATCTAATCAACTACCCCTCCCCCAAAATTGCTGCCCTTGTGGCAAAATTATTATTGTTGTTGTTATTATTATTATTATTATTAAGGTGGTGAGCTGGCAGAATCATTAGTATGTTGGGCAAAATGCTTAGCGGTGTTTGGTCCGTTTCTATATCCTGAGTTCAAATTCCGCTAAGGTCGACTTTGCCTTTCATCCTTTCGGGGTCGATGAAATAAGTATCAGTTGAGTACTGGGGTTGATGTAATCGACTAGTCCTCCCTCCCCAAATTTCAAGCCTTGTGCCTATAGTAGAAAGGATTATTATTATTGGACAGTGTGCTAGCAGAATCTTTAGTGCATCCAGACAAATACTTTATGGCATATCTTCTGGCTAATCTTATTCTGAATTCAAATTCCACTGAGGTTGACTTTGCTTTTAACCTTCCAGAGTCAGTAAAATATATACCAGTGGAGCACTTGGGACTTTTGTAATCAACTTAACCCAATCCATCACCCCAAATTGCTATCTGTGCCAAAATTTGAAATCATTATTATTATGGGCAGCAGTTTGCAGAATTAGTTGAATTGTGGACCAAATGTTTTGTGGTATATATTTACAATATTCCATGCTCTTAGTTCAAATCCAGCTGAGGTTGTCTTTTTCTTTTTCTTTCTTTCAAAGTCAGTAATTTGAAATACTCTTTGAATAGCAAAGACAACCATTGACCACACTTTCTTCTTAAGCATCCCCAAAACTAGTAACCTCGTTAGGTTACCTATGTGAGGAAACATTATTATAGATACAATAGCTCTTTGGTTAATGCTAGATTTCTAATAACATGGTCAGAAGCTTAAATATAGCTCTGGGCAATGTGTTGAGTGTGTTGACAATGCAATGTTGATCTAACTAGAGAAACAGGAATTAACTGGTTTGTGATTTACATTATGGTTGTGTAGTTAGTAATTGGAAGGGCATCCAGCTGTAAAACACCATCCTGTTTATTGCATTTTTCTCTCTCTCTATCTCTCCTACATATATATAAGTATTAGTTTTTTGTAACTTAATGCAATAAAATGTTACCTGATGATCCATTCTGGTTAAGCATCTAAATGCACTTGGAAGCACAGTGCAGGGTTCTAGGCCAACCATAATTGTGAAACGGGTGTAGGAACTAATGATATAAACTTGTTTACCATAAGAGGTAGTCGATAGCTTCCGCTATCTGGGCGACCAAGTTAGTAGTGGGGGTGGGTGCGCTGAAAGTGTAGCTGCTAGAATAAGAATAGCCTGGGCAAAGTTTAGAGAGCTCTTACCCCTGCTGGCGACAAAGGGACTCTCACTCAGAGTAAAAGGCAGACTGTATGACGCATGCGTACGAACAACCATGCTACATGGCAGTGAAACATGGGCTGTAACTGCTGAGGACATACGTAAGCTCGCAAGGAATGAAGCCAGTATGCTCCGTTGGATGTGTAATGTCAATGTGAATACCCGTCAGAGTGTAAGTATCCTGAGAGAAAAGCTGAACATTAG
>NC_068994.1:35191456-35196383 GCF_001194135.2 Octopus bimaculoides | reverse complement strand
AAACTCTGCCAAATCAGACTGGAGCCTGGTGTTGCCATCCGGTTTCACCAGTCCTCAGTCAAATCGTCCAACCCATGCTAGCATGGAAAGCGGACGTTAAACGATGATGATGATGATGATGACACACACGCGTTTATATATATATATATATATATATGTATATATATAAGCACACACACACACATGCACTTACACACACATGCACACACACACACATCCATTTTTATCCTTCTCTCATTGTTTTTGTATATATATATATATATATATATATATATATATCTACACACGTGTGTGTGTGTGTAAAAATATGTGTATCACTGTTTCTGCTTGAAGCATATAGGCATGGCAGACAATGGAAAAGAGAAAACTAGATTAGATTTGTTTCAAAGAATTATTTTGGAGCCTAATGTTTCTGGAGTTGAATTCTGCTGCTTCTGTTCTTTTCTTTTTATGTGTGCATACATATCTGTATGTATGTGTCTGTACAGATATGTACATGTATATGCATATATATAAGTATATTTATCATCCTCATCATCATTTTACTTCCACTTTCTGTGCTGGACAGATCATTACGATCTGATCTACCTCCCATTAAGAACTGCTGCTCTCGAAAACTAGGTGCTTATATGTGTCATTTGGCTTGGACTCTATGGCTGGATACTCTTCTTAATGCCAACCACTTTACAGAGTGTACTGGTGCGTTTTTTTCAATGCATCTAAAACTAGAAGCTGAAAATTGTAGATGAGACATTATAACCAGACATATATATATATATATATACATACAGGGTGTTCCAAAAGTCACTGATGGGTTTCAATTTTTAATAACTTCCTTAACTTAACAAATAAATGCATGAAATTTTGATACAATATAAAGGACATAATGGAAATTAATATGCACAAGTCAAATTTTGCAACACATCTACATCACATATGGAAAATGACATTGCTTAGCCCTTTCGATACTAACACAGATGAAACCGCCTCTGGCTCTGTAGTACAAATGTCTTGTTTTCATATGTTTCGAATGAAAATCTTCCACCAAACCTTAGTCACAGTTTATGTTCCTAACACCAGCTTAATGGTAACTAAGTTATTTTACTGAATTCATTGTTATATTTAAAATTAATTGAAAGAAAGACAGAGCATCTCAAAAAAAAAAACAAATACGGTAACAAAAGGGTTAAATGGCAGCCATTTTCCGCTTTGCACAACCATGTTCTTTCCAAAATTTGCACAATAACACACTCAAGAGTTTCAGACTCCACTTCTCTGATTTCTCAGTTGCTGTTCTCCTTCAGTTGCACCAGGGTCTCCAGTTTGTTGATGTAAACCCTCTCTTTTAGGTATCTCCACAAGAAAAAATCTGGGCTAGTCAAGTCTGGAGTACATGAAGGCCAGTTGACATTGCCATAGCAGGAGATTATTCTCTCTCCATAACAACTGCATTGTTTCTCTTGCGGTATGAGTAGTTGCCTCATCTTGCTGGAACCATGTTTGAGGTCTACTTTGAATGGCCTTCACGTTCCCCAGACTTGACTGGCCTGGATTTATTTGTGTGGGGATACAGACTTGAGACCCTGGTGCAACTGAAGGAGAACATCAATAGAGAAATCAGAGAAGTGGGGTCTGAACCTCTTGAGGGTGTTATGATGCAGGTTTAGGAAAGAGCACATGCATGCAAAGCCGAAAATGGCTGCCATTTAAGTGATATAATTTTTCATATTTGATTTAGTGATGTTTCAAATTTGACTTGTGCATATTAATTTCCATTATGTCCTTTATATTATATCAAAATGTCATGCCTTCATTTGTTAAGTTAAGGAAGTTATTAAAAATTGAAACCCATCAGTGACTTTTGGGACACCCTATATGTATGTATGTATGTATATATATATATATATATATATATATATATATATATAGAGAGAGAGAGAGAGAGAGGTATAGATAAAAAAAAAACAAGTTAAAAATAATGGTCATTACATATTTTTCCTTTATTGGAGCAAATTTGTCATACAGCTGTTTCCAGTAATCATTATAGCTACAATACTGATAGGTTTATTCAAATTTGCTCCAATAAAGGAAAAATAAGTAATGACCATTATTTTTAATTTGTTTTTTATGTATCACTCTTTGTAAAAACTGGCTTGTCTGGAGCCTACCCATGGATTTACAATATAGAATTGTGATGAACCATAACCTTGGACCCTACCATAAGAAAACCTGGAGTTCCTCACTAATCTAAATAACATTGTTAGCCTAGTGTGTCAACGGAGAGCTTATGAAGTATTTTGTCCTGATTGATAATCCCCCACTATTAGCTCTGTTTTATATATATAGATATATAAATATATTCATTATGGAATCTTGTGTGGGCCCTGGCCTTGCCAGTTCCTCTCATCCTTATCATCCTATCTCTCACTGCTTTGAGGTATATACTTAACTTAAAGGAGTATAGGTAGAATATAAGAAGCATAGAGTGTACTTCATACACTCTACCTGTATTTCCCACTGGTTTTTCGTATTGACATCCATCATTCACCCTCTCTGTTTTTTCCATTTCTTGCTATCCATCACTCTGCTAGCCCCTATCCTTTCTAGTGCAGATGCTATGATAAGATGCACTCACTACAGTCTGATAAGTGTATGATTGTGAAGATCCTTTAGTCTTGTCAAAGACATAACCTTACAGGTGCTGGTGTCATGACAATTTGCATGCAGTAAAGAATATAACATAAAGTAGTTGGTGGTGGAAGGACATCCAACCACAGAAACCAAGACAAAAATGAAACATACAATCAAGTACAAATGACTTGTCCAACTCACACTAGTATGAAAAGCAGATTTTAAATTATAATTTTGATGATGATTATGATGGCAGTAATAATATGTGTTTGTGTGTGTGTGTACATATGTATCTTGAATGGGTCTTTTTGCCAAGAAAAATACATGTACTGGTTCTATTTTGCTTCTTTATTATTATTACTAGTAATCAAGTTAAGAAATTAACCAATTAACTAATCAATTGCTTGACTAATCATTAATTAGTCAGTTGGTTTTCAGAGTCCTTTTGTTGCTATTCACAAATTTATATCAATGATGTGTTGTGCCCTTTTTACTTCATGTCCATCACAATGTATCCTAACTGGATATTGTGAGAGGTGACAAAAGGGCTGTGACTAACCAGATGATTGATTGATTGATCAAGTGATTAGTAATGCAATCAGTTATTTAATTGATTAATTAGATAACTAATGGACTTATAATAAAAAAGAAAAGTGAAATAGAACCAGTGTATGTACTTGTGTACAGTCATTGACAAAATAACCCTTTATGGTACATCTGTTTCAATACATTTCACTTCAATAAACTTGCCAAACAAATGCAAAAACATATGTATACTTAGACATATTTTCATTCCTCTCTCTCACTCTCCCTCTCTCTCTATACACACACACGCACACACACACACACACACACATACCTACATACATATATATATATATATATATATATATATATATATATATATATATATATATATATATACATACATATCTGTATACAATGAAGGAACATGGCTCAGTGGTTAGAGCATTGGAGTTTCAATCATGTGGTTGTGAGTTCAGTTCCTGCACTGGGCCATGTGTTGTGTTCTTGTGCAAGAACCTTTATTTCATGTTGCACCAGTTGACTCAGCTGTAGAAGTAAGTTATAAACTTACAGGTGCCAAACTGTATCAGCCTTCACTTTTCCTTTGGATTACATTAGTGGTGTGCAGAGGTGGGGACTGGTATGCTTGGACTGCTGATCTTCCACAAATCATCTTGCTCAGACTTGTTCTTCAGAGGGGAACTTTCTTCATGCAATCTCATGGTTATTTGTGACCAAAGGGGTTCTTTTTACTTACATACATGGATATATATATATATATATATATATATATATATAACAAATTCAACTTGGATAGGCATTTGTCTGGAACTGTATCAGATGTTGAAGGATTGTGGCCAGTTCTAATGATAATTCTTTCAAATAATGGCACAGGGGCAACAATCTTGTTTTGAGTGAGGCTATGTTGACTACAGTCCTCCTTCCCCCGCACTTCACTGGGACTTTATTTTACAAGCCTCTAAAAAATAGAAGACAAAGTCCACATCAGTGGTATTTGAACTCAGAATGTAAGAGACCAGAAAAAGATCCCATAAAGCATTTTGTCCAACACTTTAACAGTTCCTACAGCTTGCCTGAAGTAGTAATGATAATAATTTCTAGTTAAGATTTTCAGTCATCCAGTTTTCAGCTAGAAGATTTTTTTTCATAAAAAGTTCTGCTTCATTTCATAAATTTTAGAATTTGTATTTTATCCAAAGCTGTCTATTTGATTCACTTGCTTATGTTTTGTGAGCCAGCTGTATCATATGTTGCTCAAGTAGTGATAACAGTCCCTTCAAATTGCTTCATATATAATTTATATACATGCACAAATACATACATTTATCTATATACGTGCATTATTACCTATATAATATTTACATACATCATTACATAACTAATATTGCATAAGTAATAATTTATGAATATATACTCTAAAGTATTTTTAAAAATTTGAATTCTCTTAAAATCTCTTTAATATGTGTGTAGTGAGACATTCACGCTTGTTTTATATATTTTGTCATTCATATACATACATGCACACATGTACATACAGGCATACACACAAATACATATCTTGAATTAGTGCATATACCTCTATATCAGCATCTGTATGTTTAGCATGTTTTTTGTGTAGTATAGTATCTATATACATGCAGAAAAATACTTATATACACTTACTTTCATACATATCTATTTGTGTACATACTCAAATATATATGTATAGATCCCAGTACATAAACACATACTTAGAAATGTACTCCTC
>NC_068994.1:35185578-35191415 GCF_001194135.2 Octopus bimaculoides | reverse complement strand
CTTACACACACAAACATTCAGATACGTCTGCACGTACTGAGAACAAATTGATAGTATATGCTAGAATATGTTGCTGTAAAGGAAGAGTTGTTTGAATTTGTCAATAGATGCATATTTTTTTATTTATTCTGAGAGGACCTGTGGATTATAAATATTTCTGCCTATGCAATACTACTTGCTGCACATGGAGCATATATTTGTGCTGTGGAATATCAAGTGGATGTGTACCAAACAGGACATCAGATGTGTGCTATTGTACATATACAATGTACAATGTTATCATCATCATCATCATCATCATTATTATTATTATTATTATTATTATTATTATTATTAGCATATGTATGTGCTCATAAGGCTTTGTTTTGTGTGAACATTGTGAATATTGTACAAGTGTGTTGTTTATGAGTGTGTATTGCCCTCTCTTTGCCAGTGTGTGCATGTGATAGATTGCTTAATGAGATAGATGCATGTGTGTGTGTATATATATATATATGTAAGCATATGTACGTATGAAACATACTGAGAAAAAGTTGAAAGTGCATCAAAATTTTGTTATATATATATATATATATATATATATATATATATATATATATATATACACACACATATGCGTGTGTTTGTGTGTGTGTGTGTGTGTGTGTGTGTGTGGATATGTGTGTGTATGTATGTGTGTATATATGTATGTCTGTCTATATATGTATGTATGTGTGCATATATGTATGTGTGCATATATGTATGTGTGCATATATGTATGTGTGTATATATGTATATATATATATATATATATGTATATGTGTGTGTGTGCATGTATACATATAGGTGTGTTTATTGTGTAATTAAAACATGCTTAACTTTTTAACCTAAGTAGAGAACAATTTTATTGAATGCACTTATATGTATGAAAATGAAAAATATAAAGATATGCCTCCACAGAATGAATGTTTATAGTTCAAGTGAAATTATATACGTATTCTTGGTATATAGAATTTATATAAACATATATAATAAAAAAGTGAGAAGGATGGAAGGGCACAAAGGAAAATAAGGAATCACATGTTGCTTTGTGTCTTTTGTATAGAAAATGTTTCAACTTGTATATTTTTGAGTTTTGAGGCTAAAAGAGATTTTCTTTGGAGTAAAGGAAAAATGCAATATATACTTAAGAGTCAACTTGCATTATGTTCTATTTATGTGGCGTATCCTAAGTGTTAAATTTTACTCTTAATTCACCTGAAGAAAATGATATTTTTACATCATGTAATATTTTTGTTCATCAGTAAAGAACACTTCTGAAACAGCTATAATGAACTTCAACCCATCTGTGTTATTGTTCATATATATATATATATATATATATGTGTGTGTGTGTGTGTGTGTGTGTAAATATATATGTTGGGGTTATGACTTTTTCACAACCTAATAACCCTACATTGTAATAATTTCATATAAGTCTGGGAACTAACATTTATTTTGTTTTGTTTGAACAAAACGTCACTCCCAAATTAAGAAATCTAACACCACTTTTGAACCAAATCATGCAAAATTCTGCTCAAGTTTTTACCAAACTTGGTTTGCTGACTCAATGCAATGTAGAAATAGTATATCTGAAACTGTAACTTTCTGGTTGAAGTAGTTTCGGAGTTATGGGCCTTTTAAACTATAATCACTAGGTGGCACTAGATTCACACTTCAGTATTTCCACTGTCTAAATCCTTGTAAACACAAGAGAGATGTGGAATAAAAGTGTATTTATACATTTTAAAGATTACTGAATTGAGATTGCTCTATGAATAGGTTCAAAACTAGTCTATTTTAAGACCGAGGTCACTACAAGCATTCGATCATCATCATTGTCGTCGTTTAACATCCGCTTTCCATGCTGGCATGGATTGGACTGTTTGACTGAGGGCTGGCAAGCCAGAAGGCTGCACCAGTCTACAATCTGATCTGGCAATGTTTTTACTGCTGGATGCCTTTCCTAACGCCAACCACTCCGAGGGTGTAGTAGGTGCTTTTTACATGCCACAGGCATGAGGGCCAGTCAGGTGGTATTGGCATCAACCATGCTTGAATGGTGCTTTTTACATTCCACCGACACTGGAGCCAGTCAGGCAGCACTGGCAATGATCACACTCAAATGGTATTTTTTATGTGCCACCAGCATCGGAGCCAGTCAGGCAGGACTGGCAATGATCACGCTCAAATGGTGCATTTTATGTGCCACCGGCACGGGACCAGTCTAGTGGCACTGGTATTGACCACACTCGCATGGTGCTTTTTACATGCCACCGGCACAGGTGCCAATCAGGCTGTACTGTCATTGGCCACGACAATGACTTCACTTGCCTCAACAAGTCTTTGCAAGTGCAGTTTATTGCCCAATGATTGAAGGGCACTCCTAAATGAGCCGGTTATGCTGCACTGGCATAGGCCACAGTTAAGGTCTCACTTGACTTGCCAGATCTTCTCAAGCACAACATATCTCCAAAGGTCTCAGT
Organism: Octopus bimaculoides; assembly: GCF_001194135.2. NCBI lineage: Eukaryota > Metazoa > Mollusca > Cephalopoda > Octopoda > Octopodidae > Octopus > Octopus bimaculoides. Next base: position 35,188,911 of record NC_068994.1, on the reverse strand, counting down.
CACTTGTCATTGCCTCCATGAGACCCAACGATTGAAGGTCGTGCTTCACCACCTCATCCCAGGTCTTCCTGAGTCTACCTCTTCCACAGGTTCCCTCTACTGCTAGGGTGTGACACTTTTCCACACAGCTGTCATCATCCATACACAACACATGACCATACCAGTGCAGTCATCTCTCTTGCACACCACATCTTTATGCTTCTCATGTCGAACTTTTCTCTCAGGGTGCTTACACTCTGTCGTGTATGCACACTGACATTACACATCCAGCGGAGCCTACTAGCTTCATTCCTTGCAAGCTTAGGCATGTCCTCAGCAGTCATGGTACCTTTTACTCTGATTGCAGACCACATTACTCACCTATGACATCACAATTCTCTCTCACACACTGTTTTACAACATGAAAACCTTCAAGTCTTTGGTCCTCATGACTCAGAACACTGGCAAATTTTTTCTTATCTGCTTCCCCTCTGGCTAAGTAAACCTGTCTCCTAGCTTCCCTTCTGGCAATCTGATACATTTCCCTGCTTCCGCCGTTCTTCCAGTCCTTCCATTCCTGTTTCTTTTCCCTAATGGCCCTGTCAACTACATTGTTCCACCACCACTTTACTTTGGGTCGAGAGGGGACTTTGTACTATCCACAGATCTGGCCAGTAGCGCTCAACAGGTTGTCCCGTAGGAGCCTCCAGTTGTCTTTCACATCATGTGATGCTGTATCCCCCTCTATTTCATTAAAAACTTCAAGTAATACGTCTGTAAATCTCTCTCCATTTGCAGGATCCTTAAGCTTCCAGACCCTTCTTCTCCATGCTGGTCATCTTTTGGGCATCATTTAGCCCTGATCCTGAAATCGCTAACTACTAATCTATATTATGGGGAGCATTCTTCACCTGGGAAGGTTTTGGCATTTATAATTAGCCATCTTTCCCGTTTCCTGGTGAGGATGTAATCAATTTGACTAGTGTGTCTACCAGATCGGTAGGTGAACAGGTGACTGGCAGGTTTCCTGAAGTTAGTATTACAAACTATAAGATCATTTGCATCGCAGAACTCTAGCAGCCTGGTTCGCTCCTCTTGTGGGAACCAAAACCATAGCCTCCATGTACGCCAAGCACCGCGAAACAACCAAAAAACACAGGCTGCTGGTATGAGAAAATATTAATGATAATAATGAGATAGAATTGGGCATTTGTATTCTTAACTAGAGCTATTTTTAACTTTATGGGTTTAATTCCAATTTTAAATAACTGTTTAAGAAAAAGGGTGTTGAATGTTAGCAAATGTTTAAACATACCAAAGAATTAATATGTTTTGTTAGATAAAATAAATTGAAGCTAAAGTTTCTCCTTCTTTTTACAAACATCATAAAGATCTTGAAGTCACTTGATTGCCTGTTCTGCACTCTGATTTGTTCTTGGAATTTCCAATTTTGATGGTTCTCAACTCTAAAAGTTTTTTACTGAGTTCAATGACTTTTTATGAACTTGCAGGCTACCACATAACTTCTGATAATCATGTGCATTGAACATTTGGACAGTAAACCAAAAATCTGCCCAGCTGTAAGAGATGAATTGACAAACATTGAGAAGCAAAACTCTTCTCTGGTAGAAGAATAAATGCCAAAAGAACTAGTATTGCTCAAGAATTCCATCTTGCATTACTTAAGTTGGGGTATTTTTTGAAACTTTACAGTCTGAAATTTGTTGGTTTCTTCAAAGAAATGAAAAACTCTGGTCAAATGAAATAGAAATTTCATGTCATCTCGTCATCCTGCTGATTCAGTAATCTTTTCTTCACCATTGTTGAAATTAACATGGAGTTTCTCGTAATTACTTAGAAGCTTGGTATGAATGTATATTTAATATTGGGAGATGATTTTTTTTTTCTCCAAGTTCGTTATCCATTACAACATGAAGAACTCTATCAAAGATATGATGCTGACAAGCAATAAATTGCAGTTCTTTCAAACCCTTTTGAGCAAACAGTCTTTGCAACTGAATGACAATGCCATTTCTTTCCCCAATGTTCACACTTGCTTTATCAGCGACAATCATCTCTACACAGTTCCATAAATTGTATTCATCTAAAACAGCTGTTATTCCTTTCACAACAGTATCAGCTTTTCCAGTTGGTAATTGGAGTGCTTCTAACTTAAATTCTGTCTGTTCATTCTTTTAAACTAAAACTTGATATTCTTGGTCATCAATATGTTCACTCTCAAAATGTAATGACCAATTTTCTAAGTTTAGTGTTTTCTTCATTTTCTTATTTAGTTTAACAACTTCTTTGATAGTTGATCTTTAAATACCAGATTGGGAAGGAGTCTCCATGTTGATTCCATCTTGAGATAATTGTCGACAAACTGTTGCTGCTTTTTGCATTGATAGCTTGGAAGATATTACTAACTTGGTTGCAGTTCCAGTTTTGCTATACTTCCTCCTTGTTTGTGTGGATTCTTCATCTGATTTTTCGGACTCTTGTTATTCACTTTCAGTCTCTGCTTTAGACGTTGATGATGACACTGGAGTTGCTCTGCTTGAAGTTGGCATTAAGGACACTTTTCTTCTTTTGGATGGATAGATAGTTTTGGAACTGGCTGCCTTTCCTGTTGCATGCCCAACCTGTCCTTTGCTTTCAATTTGAAGATAATATAGCATTCTAATCTCACTGCACAGCCATTCACCATTTTCCTTTGTGATGTCAAAAATTCCTTTCAATGAATCATATTTTCCTCATTTTACACATTTATCATAGGTATTCAACACTTTATCTACTTTTGCTTGTACATGTTGAATTGATAATTATGGGAAATTTAATTTCTTTTCCCATAGAAAAGTTACTTCCTTTGAAATTTCCTTTGTTCTTTCTTTTCTTCCTTTGATTATACCTCCAAGGAACAGGTTGTGACCAACAATTTGAAGTTTTATTGGTATCCTGCAGTTGTTTTCTAAAGAATGCTGTTCTAGAGAAACAGGTCTTCTTTTCCTGTGTGAGTCTTGAAACTGCACGAGATTCTTCCAGATTTTTCTGTTTCTTTGAGTGACACAAGATACTCTAGTTGGATAAGCCTACTATTCTGAAAAACGGTTAATATAGTCAGAGTTTTTAATGTCACAGAAATAAAAAGGAGAGGAAGAGGATATTTCCTAACGTAGGGCCTAAGTGGTAACGAATTAAAAGCTCTATAACTCCTGAACTACTTAAAATTGAAAGCTGAAATTTGAGATATACTGCTTCTGCATTGCATTAAGTCAGAACACCAAATTTGGTAAAAACTTGAGTAGACATTACGAACCCCACCCCACTTAGAATCTTGCATGATTTGGATCAAAA
>NC_068994.1:35182985-35185568 GCF_001194135.2 Octopus bimaculoides | reverse complement strand
AAATAAAAAGGAGAGGAAGAGGATATTTCCTAACGTAGGGCCTAAGTGGTAACGAATTAAAAGCTCTATAACTCCTGAACTACTTAAAATTGAAAGCTGAAATTTGAGATATACTGCTTCTGCATTGCATTAAGTCAGAACACCAAATTTGGTAAAAACTTGAGTAGACATTACGAACCCCACCCCACTTAGAATCTTGCATGATTTGGATCAAAAGTGGTGTTTGATTTCTTCAGATGGAGGTGAGGTTTTTTTTAAAAAAAAAACAACTTAAAATAAAGGTTATTTTCCCTACTTATATGAAAGTGTTCATTGACTTTTGATAGAAGAAATTGCTTACTTCCAAATAAAATCAAAAAGTCATAACCCTAATATATATATGTATATGTGAGTGTGTGTGTAAATACACACACACACACACACACACACACATTCTTACCAAAATGTTACTGTGTATGTACACACATTTCATTTTTACAATAATGCACAAATATTTGTATAAGGTATGTATAGCTATATGTACATGTGTGTGTGTGTGTGTGTGTTTGTTTGTAAGACATTAAATTTCTGTAGGCTACTATGTGTTTACATCTATAATGTAATGTAGTTCTGGTGTCCATGTGATCATCAGTTGTCCTCGGATCAGTCAAATGTTGGTGGATCCAATCTTTCCATAAATAAACATTCCTATCTCTGGTTCCCATTCAATCATAACCACTGGTGTCCCCGTCAAAATTTATAATTATAAATTTAAAACACTTTAGTAATTGAGTTTACATGACAAAGTATTCATAATTTTAATGTTTATGAGCTTAACATGTTAATAACCCTCTGTATATGTATAAAATAAGATACTCTTAATAGCAACAACATAAGTTTGAGTGATTGAATTCTGTGAGTTTTCTATGAAATATTGACCTCTAGCAAATTTGGACCTTGGTTATGCAGAAGTGCTCATACTCTGAATAAGTTCACTGTGGTGTATAAGTATATGAGTGTGCATGTGTATATAGTGGATTCATATGAGGATCTACCAGCCAATATTACAGTTGTTAGACTACCTACACAGATGATTAGTTTTCTGTGCTGAAGGCTTATGTAGGACCAACCACAATTTTGGGAAATGCTGATAGCAGAAATTTAGTGCACATGCTTGCCACAGACTGAACAATTAAATACACACCTGATTCACACAGACTGATACACATAAATGTCACTCGCCCCAGTGAGATTACCATGTGACTTGCAAGACCATGATCCATGAGAGTGGTGGCTTTATGCTGGGAAATAAGAGTTTATAGTGTAAGAAAAAAGGCCATGATAGATAAGGTTTCTTGCTGTGGAAGGAACACATGGTTCTACATATTTTAAAAGAGAAGGTGAGGGTGTGATTAGGGTGGAGCAGGGAAGAGATAAGAATAGTGGTGAAACATCTGTGTGGACCCTCAAGATATGAGATGAGTAGAAATGAATGGGGGAAGAGGAACCTGGGGACTGTTGGTGAGTGGAGGTTGCAAGAGTGTATGAGAGAGTGAGAGATGGGAAATGAGTGAGAGAGGATGAATAATGAAGGACAAGTGTTGAGTGGATGATAAGTATGGGAGATAGGGATAAGTAGGTGACAACTGTTGAGTTTGGGTAACGTTGAGAAGTGGATGTAGCAAATTGTAGACAGAGAAGATTGAAGTGAAGAGCAGCAGAATGGTAATGATGCAGTAGCTATGTGAAAGCTGATAGAGTGTTAAGCAGTTGGATAGGTACCAAGGGTGTGAAGGGGGAGAGAGAGGGACAGGTATCATGCATGGAGAAAGTAAGAGACTTATGAGGGTGATGAGATGATTTGGTGGCTTGCGTAGAGAAGATAATGCAAAATGTGACTGGAGAGGACAGTATTGAGGATTTGGGACAGATTTCAAATGAAATGATTCTTGGTGATGAAAAAGGTTAATAGCATCAAGGAAAAATTACAGTTAGATGATGGATTATAGGAGTGTCTTGAAAAGGAAATTGGTCAAAGGGCTCTATTGTACATACATTTATACACACTCAATGCTTCCAAAACTTGGTTTTACCAAGTTGGGCACTTCCGCACTTACATTTATTCACACACACACACACACACACACACACACACACACACACACACACATGCACATTTATTGTTGTATATTTCCATTAAGGAAAATACACAAAGCCATAAAGTACCCAGCACAGTGAGTGAATGAATTACGAAATGAAGGACACATGACTACTTTTGCAAGAATCATTGTCTTATATACATACATACATACATACATACATACATACATACATATATATTCTCTTTTGCTTGTTTCACTCATCAGACAGCAGCCATGCTGGAACACCACCTTGAAGAATTTTAGTCATACAAATTGACCCCTGTACTTTTCTTTTAAGCCTGGTATTTATTCTATTGGTCTCTTTTGCTGAACTGCTAAGGTATGAGGACAGTAAATACACCAACACCAGTTGTGAAGCACTGGTGGGAGACAGACAGTCAGACACATACACATACATACATGCATATATATATATATATATATATATATATATATATATATA
>NC_068994.1:35180592-35182975 GCF_001194135.2 Octopus bimaculoides | reverse complement strand
ATATATATATATATATATATGACAAGCTTCTTTCAGTTTCCATCTACCAAATCTACTCACAAGGATTTGGTTGGTCCAAGGCTATAGCAGAAGACACTTGTTCAAAATGCCACACTGTGGGACTGAACCTGTGATCATGTTGTTGGGAAGCAAACTTATTACTGCACTGCCATGCCTATCCTTATATATATATGTATTTATGATGTTTGTGTGTGTGTGTGTGTGTGTGTGTGTGTGTGTGTGTGTATATATATATATATATTTATACACAAACACTCATATACTTGCTTATGTTTTTATGTATCGATGTAGTGTAATTTGTATATGACGTTATTTACATAAAACCTCTTCTAGAGATGACATGAATAATATATGCTATTTTTCACACTAGTAGCTGTTAATTCCAGTATTACATTAAATCTTTGCTTCAGGTCTCTTGCCTGTTTGTCTGATGTGCATGTGTGTGTGTGTTAGTGTGTATGAAAATTTGTATATGTAACTGTGTAATGTTACATACAGCATTGCAACGAAATCTTGGTTAACTTACTGCCCATCCATAGTTTATGAATATTATTGTATAAAACACCTGCTCATCTAGAACTGTGTCACATAAGTCAACAGCAATACACAAATAAAATGCTAATGGATTTGGCATTTTATGGTACCATATTTAAATCACTGAAACTGTTAATAAGTATGAAGGGAAGGGAAAAGGGAAAAAATAAAGCTTCATGTTCCAAAATGACCTTTTGTAATCCGAGTTTGAAACTTAGTCAACTCTTCATTCTGAGTTCAAATCCTGCTAAGATCAACTTTGACTTTCATCCTTTCAGGGGTAATAAAAAGAAGTCCCAATTTTGGGTTGTGGGTTGGAAGAATTGTTAGAACATTGGATTGGAAACCTTGCAGTATTTGTCCTGGCTCTGTTTACTGAGTTCAGTTTCTTCTATGGCTTACTTGTTCATAATCTATAGCTGAAACTAGTAGATTTAATCCATTGCCTTGTTTAGCATCACCACTTGAAACCTTGGGTACATTTAACAGAGTCCATTCTGTTGCAAGCATTTGGACCAAGTCTATGGTTTAAGGATATCTTTCTCCCTCTCTCTCCCATCAACCAGACTTCGATTCTCTGCAAAGGATCATGGGCACTGCTTCTCCTTAAGAGAAAAAGAAAATGTATCTGCCAAAAAAGATATCCAGTTTCTCAACACACTGAATGGAATCAGTGTTCAATTAAGACATGGATACATTGTACAGGTGCATGGGGTGGGTAACCATGTATGTAGGGGCTCAATGCTAATTTATGGAAGCATTTCTTTGCTTGAGGGCTTTTCAGGGTAAGATGGCCCTATATGAGATATATGTAGAACTTGTACAAAACTGCAATTCAGTGGCCCACATGTCAGAGTGTTCCATTGGTCTGATATCAGACTTACACATAGCATGTCCAGTGGGTTACTGCTGAAATTTGGATCAATTACTCATATATGATAATTCTACTTAAGCAGATGATGATTGCATTTAATACATGTCGGCAGCTGCTGCTACTATTGCTGCTGCTGTCGCTGCTACTATTGCTGCTCTATCAGATCAACAATTCATTCATAGGTTATTGTTGTTGTTTCAGCCCAGAATTCATTTTAGACAGAAATATCTGGTCTTTTAATGACATCTAGGAATAAATTACTGAATGTGTCCTTCCTTTTTCTGGAAAAGATTTGGCTATTATTCTGGACAAATTAAATGACCCTGTAGAGATTTTTGTAGTGTATTTACTTAAGTTAATATTCTTACCTAAATGCAGTTTTTAATGCCCTTTATTAACACTTAAGGACAAGTGTAGATTTGTTTCCCTATGCCTCTGCTAAATGTGCAGCCTTGTATTAAAAATAATCATTAGATCATGATCAACATCATCCACTTTTCCATGGTCACATGGGACTGACGGAATTTTCTGAGGCAAGTTTTTACAGCTGGATGCCCTTTCTGTCACCAACCCATACCTGTCTCCAAGTAAGGTAATATTTCTTATGACCAGACATGTTTTCATGGAAGATTGGAAACAAAGGACATATTCTGCGTGATAATGTTATTCATTTACAACTATCATGTCTTGTCATGACAAACTATAGCACATGCGCACGCACACACATACACACACACACACACACACACACACACATTTTAATATCTGTTTTCTATAGTGGCAAGTGTGGCTGTGTCGTAAGAAGCTTGCTTCCCAACCACACTGTTCCGGGTACAGTTCCATTACATGGCACCTTGGGCAAGTGTCTTCTGCTATAGCCTTGGACCAACCAAAGCCTTGTGAGTGGATTTGGTAGATAGAAACTGAAAGAAGCCCATTGTATGTGTATATATA
>NC_068994.1:35179378-35180519 GCF_001194135.2 Octopus bimaculoides | reverse complement strand
TATATATATATATATATATATATGTGTGTGTGTTTGTGTGTGTGTGTGTGGGTGTCTTTGTGTTTGTCCCCCCCCCACTGCTTGATAACTGGTGTTGGCATGTTTGTGTCCCCATAACTTAGTGGTTTGGCAAAAGAGACCAATAAAATAAGTACCACTTCTTAAAAATGAAAACTAATTCGTTCCACTAAAAATTCAAGGCGGTGCCCCAGCATGGTCACAGTCTAGTGACTGAAACAAATAAAAGAAAAAAGTTGGGCTGGACAGTTTGAGAGGTCCCAGTGAGTAACTGGGCTGCATTGATCTCCAGTCTCAGTTTTGGTACAGTTTCTATGACTGGAAGTCCTTTCTGATGTCAATCACTTAACAGTGTGTTTAAGCTACTTTTTGCATAACACTAGCACTAGTGAGGTTGCCAAGTAACTTGCAAGCCCCCACAAAATATAACAAGAAAATTACATTTCTTGACCAAATGTGTGTGAAGGGGTATTTGAGAGGGGAGGAGATTTATGCCAGTTATTGAGATATGATAGTGGGACAAGAACAGATATCACATCATCAACATAATTTTAACATTGACTTTTCTATGTATGAATTAGTTGGATAGAGTTTATGTGTGTGTGTGATGTGTATATTGCTTAGTTTCTATCCACCAAATCCACTCACAAGGCTTTGGCTCACCCAGAGCTATTATAGAAGACACTTGCCTAAGGTGCTATGCAGTGAGACTGAACCCAAAACCATGTAGTTGGGAAGCAGACTTAACACATAGCCAAACCTGTGCCTATATATATATATATACATACATACACATACATGTATGTGTGTTTGTGTTACACAGCATTTAAACTCTGTTAGATGTGCCATGAAGAATGTTTCTCAGAAATGTCATAATAAATGATATTTAAGGAATATGATGTCACCATTCTGTATAAATATCTGGCTTTTTATTATATTATCCTTTCTTTCTTTTTTGTGAAATAATTTAATAATTGTCCATGTAAACAAACTTTGTACATTCATTCAAAGTAATATTTGGTATGAAAATATTTTCTCACATTTGAAAACTTAACAATATTAAGATGAGGCTTTTAGAAAAGAGAATCAGAAAATAAGAGAATAAGAAACATATATATATATA
>NC_068994.1:35133503-35178410 GCF_001194135.2 Octopus bimaculoides | reverse complement strand
ATATATATATATATATATATATATATATATATATATATATATATATACATACATACATATCTATGAGTATGTGTGCATATCTATATGTATAAGCATATGAGTTTATGTATATGTGTGTATATTTGCATGTGTGCATGAATGTGTATATGTGTGTTTATATATGTTTGTATATGTGCATTTATACATACGAATGCATACACATACTACTACTATTACTACTACTACTACTACTACCATTAATAATAATAATGATCACAGATGCTTTTTACCTTTTAAATAGCATTATTACATTTACACTTCAATCATAATTTCTTTCTTTATTGCTTATCTCAGTTGGAAGCAAGCAAATGTGATTGATGTTTACCTAATTTCTCTAACATAGATTATAAGCCTGACATGCGAATTTCTGTAGCTGTGCGAAGATGTACATCATGTCAGTTCAACAACTCTGAAATGGTAATTTTATTAGAAAGCAGTGAAAATATAAACTACAATATTTTTGTTGATGAAAAACCTCTTCAGTGTTTGCTTTGCTAACACCATTTTATCTACTTTTGCCTTTAAACATATACTTAACTTCAAATGTTTACCTCTTTCTGTGTTTACCATTTTCTAAAGTAACAACAATGAATAAATGAATAAAACGAAATAAAAACAACAGCTAATGAAATGAAGACAAACATGCTGCTACATCATCATAATTGCTATTATCATCATCATCATCATAATTATTATCGTCATCATCATCACTGCAGTTGTATTGACATTTGGCATTATTGTCATTATTATCTTCGGTGTTTCCATACTCATCATCTTGTCATTGCCTTCATCACCATCATCATTCTCATTGTCGTCATCATTGTCATCATCACCATCATTGTCATCATCACCATCATCATTCTCATTGTCGTCATCATTGTCATCATCATCATCATCATCATCAGCCTGATGATTAACACCATTGTCAATAGCAGCTTCATCATCATTGCTGCCTTTGTTACTGCCATCGTCATCATCATCATCATCATCATCAAACTTCTCATCATCGTCTTTGTTTTTGTCAACATTTATGCAGTTGTTATCACTTTTAGCATTACGGTTGTATATTTCTGTTTGAATCTTATTCTCTGCTAGCAAAAGCACATCATCATTTCCACCATCATCGTTGTTTGTCTTATTTTGTTTGCTTGTTTTCCTATTTTGCAATTCATCTCGACAAAATTGGTTTTGAAGAGATAACTTTGAAAAAATGAAAAACAGACTTTTCGATTGAAGAACCCTGGTTTTGTAGTTTTGTACACAGTCATTATGTTTTCAAGTTTACATGTAATGATATTACATGTATTCTCTAGCAATTGTCCTTCGGTTCGGGGGTTTATTGATAACACTTTACATGTTTGGGTGTTTGAAATGTCCTATTACTAATACCACCACAAAAAAAAGAAGAAGAAAAAGAAGAAAAAACAAACACAAAATGACAACAAAAGACAAAGTAATAAAGTAGGATAAACAAACAAGAAAATAACAACAAAAAAAAACAAACAAACCTACAAAAGAACTATGGCATGTATATATCCTAATTAGATCTTGTGCTGGAATCATTTTGGAAATGTGAATCATTTTGCTGGTATATGAACCCTTTCATGCGCTCATATAATCTGTTGTTCTTCAAATATCTGGAAAACTACTAAAACATTATTAGATTTATTGCTTTTCCTTTGTTTTAATTTTGCTTTTTTTTTTGTCTTACTTTTATTATAGCGTTATCTTTTGAAAGCTATGATGGTTCTGTATGTAACCCTGCATGTTAGAAATAATTCTGTTTGTATATCTATCTATTTATATATTTTTTCCTCTTTCAGATTACATGGTTTAAACATAGTAAGATGCCTCTTGACTGAAACAATTTGAAAACACCCTTTGAAGTTTCAAATATATTGAGATATATATATATATAAATATATTTATATATATATGTATATATATATATATATTTAAAACAGAATATGTTTGTACAGTTGTTTTCTTTCTGGCTTCTATTGGAAACCTCCCTTTGTGCCGATCTCACTTACCAAATAGAGGAGGCTCAAATTCTTGGAACATATGTTGGTGACATTGCGCTTGACATAAACTCACGAGGCATTTTCGTGTCTCGAGACCTCAGCTTAATTTCTTTTAGCCGCTTGCAGAAAAGTAAAGGCTTGCAGTTGTTTAATGTAACCAAGACTGGCAAACTATATACCAATCAAATACTGGATGCAGAATCTCTGTGCAAGTACAACACTGAATGTTTTAGAATGGTTGATGTTGCTATTCAAAAGGAAGAATCTTTTGTGAAAATAATTGAGGTAAAAGTAATCATTAAAGACATTAATGACAATCGTCCTGAGTTTCAGGAAAATCAAATCAACATCAAGTTTTCTGAAGACTACAGTAAGGGAGTAACAAGAACAATTCCTAATGCCATTGATAAAGATATGGGATCAGAAAATTCACAGATTACTTATAAATTAAAAAAGAACAGAGATGAGCCTTTTAGCTTGTCTTTTTCACGTAAAGATGATGGCACCACCCAACTTGGGATTGTTTTAGAAAAGAAATTAGATAGAGAAGTAAAAGATACTTATAATGTGCAAGTCATTGCTCGTGATGAAGGATACCCACCCAAAGAAGGTGTTTTAAATGTTGAAATATCTGTCACTGATGAGAATGATAATTCTCCTATCTTTACACAGAGTGTTTACAATGTTTCCATTAGTGAAAACCACCAAAAAAGCCAGGCTGTAATCACTGCATCAGCAAAAGATTTAGATTCTGGTAAGAATGGCAAAGTTGTGTATCGTTTTCATTCAAAAACAGCAAAACTAGCTATGGATTATTTTGAATTGAATAAAGAAACTGGAGAAATCTTTTTGAATCGACAATTTCCTTTTGATAAACAACAAACCTACAAGCTTTTCATCACAGCTAGTGATAATGGGAACCCACCATTAAGTTCAACTGCAGTTGTGCTGGTTAATAAGATTGGCCACCAGAATACTGCACCAGCAATAGAAGTAAATTTTGTTTCTGAATCAATGAAAAACACAGCCACAATTTCTGAAGGAGTGAAAGTCGGTAGTTTTATTGCCTATGTTAAGGTTACTGATAATGATGTTGGACAGAATGGAGAGGTCACATGTGATCTCCATCACAATAAACTGTTGTTGAAGAGTTTAGGGAGAATGAAATATAAAGTTGTGGTCAAAAAGTCTGTTGATAGAGAAAAGGAAAGTTTCATTGACTTTACTATAAGTTGCCAAGACAAAGGAGTACCTTCACAAAAGACAGAAAGAAAATTCTCTATTGAAGTAATGGACGTTAATGATGTGCAGCCAAAGTTTACTAAAAGCCAATTTAAGTTTTTAACCTATGAGAATGAAGAACCAAACTTTCCTGTTGGATTTATTAATGTTACTGACCCTGACATGGGCCTAGGAGGTCAACTCACTTATATTTTATTGAGTGACAATGAAAATATTCTTCCTTTTGTGATTTCTAATTTTGGATTTATTTCTACTACTCAATCATTGGACAGAGAAGAAAAAGAGACTTATGAATTTAAAGTTTTTGTAAAAGACAATGGCAAACCTTCTTTGAATAATACAGAAAATGTGATTGTTGAAGTAATGGATGAAAATGATAATGCTCCTTATTTTACCTTTCCTAGTGTTAACCCTTTTAACCTCGATGTCCACTACCATCCTCAAAGTAAGAGTGAGATCACAGTTTTGAAAGCCTCAGATAGAGACAGACATGTGAATGCATTTCTCAGTTATGAAATAATCGGAGGCAATGAAAAACAGTTGTTTTCAGTAAAACCCTACACAGGTGTCCTATCTTACTCCCGTCCAGTTTACCAGAATGATGCAGGGTTATACAGTTTAACGTTTGTTGTCAAAGACAGTGGCAGTCCTATGCGGTCAGCAACTACGACTCTGTCACTGATGTTGACCGTCAGCAACCAGACATCCAAAATGTTGACCACCGTTCCCAAACAATCAGATGACACTATTCATATAAACCTAATGATAGTTATCATTGTTGCTGCTATTATCTTATCTGTGGCTATTGTCATTTCATTAGCAATATGCATCATTCAGAAGTACACCCAGAGAAACATTCTGTACAGTGATGTAGTTGGTAACACCAACTGTCCTAGAGAGAGGAAACAATCAGAATATACCTGTGAACCTAACCATCCACAGTATGATGTCCCAGCAAGCATGGTTTTAGATCCAGGCTTAAATAAAGAGTCTAAAACAACCCTTCTGAAAAGGGACTCACAATATGGATGTAAAACGGATTGGAAAGGGTCAACTTCTAGAATGCCTCTCTCTGTGACACAAGGTTTAACACAGCAGGTGAGTCAGTTTTACTCTTCTTAGTTTAGAAAACTTTATATTTGAATAGTAACATAATAAAATATTGATATTGTACTTAACCATGTTGATACTTCATGTTAATACTTTGATATTTATAATCTGTTTATTAAATTATTTAATCATTAAAGTATAACTGTGTAGATATTAAAGTATATAGGTGATTCTGTTTGTTTGTGTGTGTGTGTGTATAATTAAAAAAAAGTTAACTCTAAAGTACATTGGCATGTAGAGATGTTTGATAATTTTGTTGTGCTGGGAAAATGGAGTTGGTTAGTCTGGTAAAAATTGTCTCTGTCCAGGCAATTGGGAGGATTAAAACTTACTTATGCATGATTTAAAAAGAAATTTTCAAAAATACACAGTAGTACTGCTTCTTTTTGTGAGGCATATTTGCTTGCATTACATATTTACAGCTAAGTGAATGAACTGTCATCTCTATCTTATTATAAGCTAGTGTGTAAATTGATGCTCCTTGTTTCAGTGTTACAAACAACAAACTAATAAGACACATGTTAATAATCGAGTGATTCCTCTACCTATATGGGAAATCAGTTGTACCACCACATAGTAAATATTTACAGTTAAATGGTCTGACTAACAATAGCTAAATGATATAGGTATTTGAACGGAATGAGACAATTTGGCACATCTGTCTATTTGGATGTTAGTGATTTGAAAGTGTTTACTGGCCATTGGACATGTTTTGGTCACAGTACTTTTTAGTGTGGGAGGCAAACATGCTTCATGTGCATGTAGAAATGTATGCATAGAGATAGATAGATAGATAGATAGAGAGAGAGAGAGAGAGAGAGAGAGAGAGAGAGAGAAAGAGAGAAAGAGCAAGAGCAAGAGCAATTTATTCATTGAACATGACTGACATAAACACTTTCCCTCACTTCATACACTTAAAGAGAAGTAAACTTACATAAACAGAGGAAGGGAGGAAGAGAATGAAAGAACAAGAGAAACATTACAATGTCTGATGTCTTATAAGTCAGTATTGAATCAGTAACACCAAATACTATTACTACTACTACAAGTCATCCAACTTCAGTTGGTGACCTCAAGAGGTTCCAGAACTCCATAGTGTTTGCAAGTAGCAAAAGTGATTTCATGAATTGCCACTTTTATTAACTAACAGTAATCTGTTAACTGGGTCTATTAACTAGCAGTAATCTGCTACACTGACCATTGGCTGAAGAGGCTCTTCCACCCAGACTGCATCATATAATTTCACTGAATGAAGATCAATACACTCAACTTCCGATTCCCCATGACTTTGTCGTGACTCTGGCTTGGGGATTTTTTGTTATTGAGGTTAACTCCTCCATTTACATACTACAGGATGGCCATTGACTCTTATGAGTTTCTTTGCCCTTTGATGATTTTTCTTCTTTCATCCAGCTGGCTGTCCAAATCACTCTCTTCTCCAAGCAAGCTTTGTGAGGCTGTTGGTTTTGTCACTGACAATATGACCATGCAACAGGTTGTACTGGGTTACATTTTAGGATTCCTAGTGTGGTTCATTTGTTTTTGTTCATATTTTTATTTTATTCTACCTAGTGCTCCAAATATTGATGCAGTTTTTTTTTAAAATTTTATTTTACTACCCAAGATTTTTTTTTTTTACTTCAATTTCAAAGTCATACTATTTTGAAATATTTTTCACCTTTCAATCAATGCTTTAGATAAGAGACCATGATGCTGCAATCCTATGACTGAAACAAGTATAAGATAAAATCTAGCTGCTCGTGGCTATACCACGCAAAATCAGACTTGCTGTTTCTGACTTTTAGCCCAGAGTTCTTGAACTTTTTGTCATTTGTCTTTCACTATAGCTCACTTCCTCTCTGGTGAGTCTTCTTAGATACAGCAATACAATGATCTCTCTCTCTCTCTCTTTCTCTCTCTCTTTCTCTTTCTCTCTCTCTCTCTCTCTCTCTCTCTCTCTCTCTCTCTCTCTCTCTCTCTCTCTCTCTCTCTCTCTCTCTCTCTCTCTCTCTCTCGTTTCCTCTGCATCTTCTGGAATTCCATTTGTTTTTAATCTTTTCTACAGTTTTGTTTGCGGATCTTTTTCTTCAGTGTATTTTGCTTCCAGTTTGTACCTCATCATTTATGTTACACACCTTTAGCTTTTACTTGTTTCAGTCATTAGACTGTGGCCATGCTGGCAGACACTACTTGAGGAGTTTAAGTTGAACAAATCGAACCCAACACTTATTAACTGCTAAGTTATGGAGACATCAACACACCAACACTGGTTGTCAAGTACTGGTGGGGGACAAATACAAAGACATGAATGCTCACACATATACTCACACAAACACACACATATATACACAACAAGCTTCCACACAGTTTCCATCTACCAAATTCACTCACAAAGCATTGGTCAGCCCAAGGTTGTAGTAGGAGACACTTACCCAAGGTGTCATGCAGTGAGACTGAACCCCAAGCACCAAGATTGCAAAGCAAGTTTCTTAAACACAGTCATGACTACTCCTCTTATACAGAAAGGAAAATTTTTTTCCTCTTTTGTTTCTTTATTATACTTTAGAAACAAGTGATGGGAAGCTATTAGCTTCCCCTTCTAAATATTTTTTTTAGCCCTGTTGTCATGTTGTAATAGGCTTCTATTTGTATCAGGCTCCACTCTGCTTGTGGGTGTGGTAGGAATATTTGATCAATAATCGTTTTTTTTTTGCTTTCAGTGAGGGTGGGAGAGAAGACTTTAGGAAGCTATCAGTAGCTTCCTGATTTTTCTGTCTCAGCTCTTCCATTCATTCTTTCTGTTGAAGCCCCAGTTTAAAATTGGGATTGCTAACATATTTGTACCCACAATCTTATTGTTAGCTTTGAGTTGAGATTTTATTATCAATCTGACTTTTTTTTGATAATTACTCTTCTCTAATTTTCCCCTTCATTTCTGCATGTTGCATTTTAAGTTTCATCAACCCTTAAATATTTGTTTGGATGTCTCTGATGGTAGTTCTCTGACTCAGTGTCTGTTAAATTTAATGTTTACAGTTTTAGTTGATTTACTTCTTCATATAGAAGCTGTAACATATTTGCTGCATCCCATATTCCTTTTTGGTTGAATTTATAAACAATTTTTGGTGGGTTTTAGCAACCAGCTAGATATTATTACACTTTGCAAATATTTTCCAGTCATCCATGTAGAGGAGGCTGAGTGTATATGCATGTGTATGTGCATGTGCATGTAAACATACACACAGAAGATAGCAGAGGCTCCAACACATGTGTACATAGTACAGTGTTGAGTTTTATCATCATCATCAGTAGCAGTACATTCACCATCACCATCACCAGCACCATACTCATCATTATCATCAGCACTACTATCATCATCATCATCATCGTCATAAAAGGAAAATATAGACAAACACTTATTAAATATTTAATCTTTGTTGTTCCCACTCCCACTTATATCACCGTTCTTTGACCTGGGGTGGTGGAGGCAGTTTTCCTATATCTTCTGTTGTACATTGTCAGCAGACAACCAATATGGCACCTTGCGATGATTAGCAAACTTCGCCTGATGGAACTATTGTTAGCAAGTCAAAAAGAAAAAAAGAAGTAAATAAATGAATAAAGTAAATGAAGATAAATGCAAAAAAATAAGAAAATAATAAAAAAATTGGTTGCTGCAAACACCTTCTGTGAAGTCATAACGTTACCCAGAAATATTTCATCAATATTCTATATATTTTGATGACGGAATTTTTTGCTTATTTTCCTCTTACGCCCTTTGCAAATTACAACTATGTTTGAGATAAATATTCTGCTATTCCTGTCCACACACACACACACACACACACACACACACACACACACACACACACACACACACACACACACACACACACACATACACATCCCTTTTTTCTTTTCTTCCTTTACCACCCCATTATATATTCATGATAAACAATGTCAAAGAAGTTCATTGATTAACTCAACACTATCCTTTGTGTGCATCTGTTAATGCATGTGCTTTTTTCTTGTATTTTCCTGTATGCGTGTATATATTTATGTATTGTTATAAATACATACACATGTATATACACCTGTATAATATATGTATATATTTATGAATAGTTATGTGTTTTTTATTTTGTACACACACACACACACACACACACACATGTATGTATACGAAATAAAAATCATGTATAAAAAATACATATAGCAGTTCATAAATGTATGCATATCTTTTATACACACACACACACACACACACAAAATATGCATAAAAAATATAACTATTCAAATATATATACCTCTTCCACAGGTAATGCATACACACACACACACACACACATGCAATATACATATATGTATATCTGTGTCTACTTATATTTATCTGTGAGTTTGTATGTAATCATATATATATATATATATATATATAGATAGAAAGATGGATAGATAAAGCTATGATAAACTCATGTCTACATAAACGTGAACATATTTGAAGATATATGTGTATATAGAGACAAATATATTTATGTGCTCAAGTGTGTGTGCGTGTGTGTATAGATATATTTATGTATGTATTTATTTATTCATATAGTGTAAATGCTAGTATGTTTGATTTGTAATCAAGAGATGTGTGGTTTGAATCTTCTTAATGGGTTTGCTGCTTTTATTCAACCACAAATTGTTGTTGATATTCACTGGCACCCCTGTGACCCACCATTTACATACACACCCACATCTATACATATATAGACACAATATATTGTATTATATCATATAATATTTTAATATATGCTAATACAGTATAATTTATTCCCTTTATATAAATTTAAGCTGGTGTAGTTGTGGGGTTAAGGAGAAATATTGCAATTATTTCATTTTGTGCTCAATCCCATTGCATGGGCCTGTTGGTGAGAGTGTTCTATGATAGCCTTTGGTTGACCAAATTCTTTTGAGTGAAATTTGTTTGATGGAAGCTATAAGGAAGTCAGATTCTGGAGCCTTTTCTGTTCTCTTCTGGCAGGTTTAATCCATTGCCACTAGCTAGTCTTTGGGTACTATAGCAGAGTCCATTCTCTTACAAGCAATTTGACCAGGTTTCTAGTCTAAAAAAACTTCTCCCATTTCCCTCCACTTTTGGAGGTTCTGAAAGAGGCAAACTTGCTGTCCTCCTTCCTAAGTATCCCCCACCCAACTTTTGTCAGTTTATTGAAGTATATTTTAAGATTATATTTTTGTTTGTTCACCTGTCTATCCATATGACTGTTTGTGTGTGTGTGTGTCTTTGCAAAATGCCATAGCTAATGTAAAAAACTATTTCTAGAATCGTTATTGTTTGTGTTATTTTCTGTTGAGAAAATGACATGCTACGAGATGTAAGAAATACTACTTAGCTCATGTGTGTAAGCTAATAGAGCAAATTATTAGTTGCTGTATCACAGAGCATACACATTTGTATTACCAGCAGAATGGTAATTTGTCACAGGAATTGCCACCTGATTAAGAAGTTCACTTTGCTACCATGTTGTTCTGGGCTTGGTTTCAATGCATGGCACCATAGTCTCATGTTTTCTACTGTAACATTTTCATGGACCAATATTTTGCGATTGGGAATCGGTAGACAGAAACTGTGTAGAAGCCCTTCATATATGTGAGAGAAAGAAGAGAGTGAGAGTATGCATTTAAGTGTTTGAAACAGTACTGCCAATTAAAGCTGGTATTGTTTAAAAAAAAAACAAAAATAAAAAATCTTAATTCTTCGACAGAAATAATTCGATATAACTGGATAAACACCAGACTGAAATCGGTACTTGAGAGGATCCAGTAAAACCTTCTAAGGTAGTGCCCCTAGTACAGCCACAGATACTAAAGAATGGGAATTTCCAAGAAAAGCTTCTAGATGCTTGAAAGATCCCAGCAATCCTGTTCCTAATAAGGAACAGATGACCACTATTTTGAAAGAGAAAAGAAAGAAACTTTGAGCACTG
Organism: Octopus bimaculoides; assembly: GCF_001194135.2. Taxonomy (NCBI): domain Eukaryota; kingdom Metazoa; phylum Mollusca; class Cephalopoda; order Octopoda; family Octopodidae; genus Octopus; species Octopus bimaculoides. Next base: position 35,168,005 of record NC_068994.1, on the reverse strand, counting down.
TCAGAACTTAGGCCCAATCCCTTTGCTCACTGTGGAGCATAGGCCATTGATGAGTTTTCTCCACTGTTCTTGACCCAAGAGTGTCATTACTGCTTTTCTCTAGTTGGGTCCCTATTTTTCAGTTATGTTCTTTTGGATTTTGCTGCACTGCATCATATGTTTCCCTGGTGGAAGACATCGACAATGACAAGTACTTAAACCTACTGGGTCATCAGGGTACTGCAGCCATGCACCATATCTTGGGCAAGAAAGCTTGGCAGAGCCCATCCCTCTTCAGGCTAAACTCATTTCTACAGCTGAGTGGACTAGAGCAATGAGAAGTGATGTGTTTGACTCAAGAACACAACACATCACCTGGTCCATGAATATGGATAACTTCCAGAAAGTTTTGGATTGGCAATACTGCCAGGTATAGAGCAATACTGCCAGGCAAAAACTTCTTAGCAGCAAACTTCTATCATTATGTTCTGAATTCAAATTCCGCAGAGGTCCACTTTTGCCTTTCATCCTTTTGGGGTCGATAAAAAAAAAAGTACAAGTTGACTTACCCCCTCCCCCAATATATTACCGGCCTTGTGCCACAATTTGAAATCGTCATCATCATTATCATTATTATTTATGAAAAGTGGTGAGCTGACAGAATCGTGATTGTGTCAGATAAAATGCTTGGCAGCGTTTCTTCTCACACTTTGTGTTCTAAGTACAAATACCACCAAAGTCAACATTGCTTTTCATCCTTTGAGGGTCAATAAAATAAAGTACCGGACAAGTACTGGGATCTATGTAATCAACTATCCCTCCATTCAGAATTACTGGCCCTGTGCCAAATTTATAAAGAGTTATTATTGCTGATATATGTCTTTTTACTCTTTCTTTTTCTGAATGTACAGGTCACTGTCTGGAATCGAACTCAAAATTTTGGGGTTAGTAGCCTGCGTTCTTAACCACTATGCCATATGGTTAAGAGTCCAGGCTACTAACCCCAAAATTCCAAGTTCGATTCCAGGCAGTGACCTGAATAATAATAATAATAATAATAATAACATAGAAAAATACCTTAGGAATGAGAACCCAGGTTCAAAATTTCCTCAAGACACCTGATGAAGGCTGGAGGGTATATCAGCCAAAATGTTGCGTTAACAACAAACAAGATGAGGACAGATATCCATCAAATGTAAATAATGTACTGTTTTATCTTGTCTGAGACTTTATACCCTATGATCTTACCTCAACACTCTTTCCCATATCTTCCTTGATCTTCCTATTTTCTTTTGCTTTGTTAGCATTCTTGGTGATGGTCTGAATGCCACATTTTATATTCTGCCATTTATTGTATATTTAACCTATCAGTGTATGGTAATATGTATATGTTTATCCTTACATTTGTGTATGTATGTCTACATGCATGTATATTTGTGTGAGTGTATGTGTGTGCTAATACGTATGCATTTATGAATATATGTAAATAATTACATCTAAATGTTTACAGACCTTACTACTTACATCTACACATTACTACATACACACACACACACACACAGTAATATGTTTACACACAGTACTACTCACATTTACACACATTATTACATATACACACATTTTCCCTATACAGATGGAGAATTAGCAGGGCTATTGGAATGTTGGACAAAAATGCTCTATTGTGGTCAATTTTGCTTTCGACCTTTTGAAGTTGATAAATTGAGTGCTAATCCAGGGCAGTTGACAGAACTGAAGAACATTGGACCAAATACCTTTCAGTGTGTGTTTTGGCTCTTTGCACCTGAGTTCAAATCCTGACAATAAGTACAATCTACATAGGTTGTAGACTTAATCCTAATCCATCTCTCAGCTTAACACCTCTGCCTCACCTTGGGGTACTTTTAACAGAGTACTCTCTGTTGCAAGCATTTTTACTTGATCTCTGGTTTAAGGATACACGATACATTTTTCCTTTCAACTAGTCCTGTAAAAGATCTTGGACACTGCCTTCCCTCATAACGAAAAGACCAAAAAAGAACAACAAAAAGCAAAAATGCTGTGTTAGGGATTATGACATTGGTGCTAATTGATAGTTTAAAATTTACAGCAATTTACTTAAGGAACAAATTAAATTTAACAGTTAATGACATTAAGTTACATAAAGGGTGTTTACAAAAAAAAAAGGGAAAAAAATAGAATTTAAAATGAAATTAAATTTAAAATGATTTTAAACTGTTTATTCTGTCTTTTGCTTTTGCACTATCATATTCCTTCATTGTTTTCAAATCATTTTTTTACATGTTTTTTTTTTCAGTGAAGCTAAACATAATAAATAAATAAATAAATAAATAAAAATTAGTGGAGTGGAGGAGGTGAAAACCCTGTTATAAGCTGGTAATAAAAACCTGTGTATGAAGCAATGGATCATATGTATTTACTGGCTATAAACCCTATATACTGGCAAATGATGATAATAATAATAATAATAATGAATGTAATAATGATAATAATAAAAATGATAAATGCAAAAAAAAAACAAAAAACAATGAAATAAGAGCGATGATGGGGATGGCAGTGGTGGGCTTGGCGGTCATGGTGGTGGTGGTAAAAAGCCAGGAGAGTGACATTTATGAATAGGCCTCAACTGACGTGAAAAGATAGTTAAGCAAGACAGCAGAAGGTGATTTATCTGTAGTTTGTGTGTATGAAGACAATTTCACTGGTGCGAGTAGTACTGTACTGTCATGCAAATGTGTTGGGATCGGTTTGTGGCCAGTTGCATTTTATCCCATCCATCAGATGTGTTTTGTTTCGAAAAGCTTAACACTTTTCAGTTGGGTTTAAACATCTCTTTTTTTTTTTTTTTTTGCAACTCCATATTGATTTATGTTTGTTTTTTTGAGCGGTGTGTGTGCGTGTGTGTGTCTTTTTTTTTGTTTTCTGTTGGGTTTTTTTTAAGGTAGGGGGGCAGGGTTACTTTACTTCAAATATCTATATATTTTTATCCTGTCTTATCTTCCTCTTTCCTTTTTTATTTTGTTTTGTTATGGTCTTTCACTTATATTCAAAAAAATATATTTCTCTATACACATAGTGCAGGTCGTATGTATATACATACAGAGACATACATTCATGTATATCTATCTGTATATATAAATACATACACACACACACACACACACACACACACACACACATATACATACATGCAAAGATGCATACATATATGCTTATACACATACATACCTTCTCACGTACATATATACAAACACATGAGCATACATGCACATATACACATATACATAAATATGCAAATATGAACATTTACATATGAATATACATAAATGCAAATACATACATGAACATAGAAATATGAATACACACACACACACATATACACACAGAAACAATCATAATTATGCATATGCACACACATGATATATAATGTTTTTTAATCTTGCTTTCTTTATTGTTATATAGGCTATAAAACCTAAACCATATTTCCAAAAGATATATACACACACACGCACTTATTTATTTATATATTTACGGCTTCCTTTTTTTTACAAAAGTGTATAACCACTGCACACAATACTGTCAAGTTATACAACTTGATGTTTATAATTTTTTTAATCTTTTTATCTTATTTTTTATCTTGTACTTTTATTATTTGTTTTTTAGTTATTTATTTTTGCCTTGGCTTCCTCTATAGATTCCCCCCCCCCTCTGTTGAGTATAGCTGAAATCTAATAAACTAGGCTTCTCTCATAGGTTGCCAGATGTCCACTGTGTGGTTCCCTTCAAGAAATAATAGACTAGTCTTAACTCAAGGGATACAAAGGCCTGTCTATTATCTGGAGAGGGAGTGAATGGATGACTGGGAAAGTACACACAACAAGATGAAAAAAAAAATGTAAAAAAAAAGAAAATGGTTAGTGGTAGGGTGGAAAGAAGAAATGATTATAAAGTTTCTGAATTGTGACAAGAAGCTTTGTCAATACTAACACACACACACACATACACACATACACGCACACAAGCAACAAGACACAATACATAAAAAAATATGATTTAGATAAAGTGTTTTCTAATATTCTCAGCTATGCAATCGTTTTTGTTGTCTATCTATCTATAGTTGTCCAGAAGAAAGATAGAACAGGAGAACAGTTTCTATGAACTCTGTTGGCTTTTATGAAGTGTCATAAAATACTACACTTTACACACTGAAGCTAGCAAACATAATTATATTATAAAACACATGCATGCACACTCAAATGCGCGCACACATACACACAGACACAGACACACACACATGCATGCACATAAATGAAGAAATAAGACAATAGCAGATTATGGGTTAAAACAAAACAGTTGGCCACAAATACAGTAGTAGCATTCCAGTCCAGTTATGTCCTTGCATGTCGTTGCTTGGAATAAAAAATGAATAACAGTGAGTGCAGGCATGGCCATGTTGTTCAGGAGTTCACTTTGCCTGCAAATAGTTACAGGTTCAAGTCCACTGCGTGGCACTTTGGGTGTTCGAGTTGACCAAAACTTTGTAAATGGAAGCTTATGAGAGAGAAACCATTGATTTTTTTGAGGGGATGGTAGACAATTCTGTAACTGGTTTAAAATCTAGCCCTTAGTAACTTTTTGTAGAACCCTCTCTGTTGTAAGCGTTTGTGTCAGGTCATTAGTATGAGTTCAAATTCTACCTAGGTTAGCTTGGTCTTTTATCCTTCTGGGATCAATAAATGAAATACCAGTGCATGCTGGTGCAGCCTTCTTCCCATTCATTTGTTACACCCTGGATGTACTACAGGGTCAGGGATCAGAGGGAGCAAAGAGGATATTTGTGTCTGCTCACAATTGAATGGGTTCCTAAAACTATTAGTGAGAGCATCATACATGCTATCAAGTCATCCTTGGTTATAAGTGATTGTAAACAATAAAGGAATGGTTAGAATACAGTGAGATGACACCTAATAAAATGATGGCAAATAATAAAGTGAAGACTGGTCATGGTAAGGGTGTTGAAATGAACTGTTCTAATACCGTCTCTTGTTACATAGACAGCATAATGCAAGATATGTATGTTGGGTGACAACAGTTTATTCTTGTAGCATATACAAATATACACAACTCCAGTGCTATCCCTTGTTACACAAACAGAGAAGTTGAGTATTAGATGAACTGGAGCAAAGAAACAGGAAGAACTGTAGATGGTGGTGAGAGCAGAACTTAAGAATGGGATTCAACCAGTAAACGATCTGTAGAGCAAGGGAGGGCTCCTTGACAATCTGCCAGACACCTTCCTAAAAACAAAAATAACCGCACATCCTTTGACTTTAGAGTAAAGCACCACTCCTGGTGCCCTAAAGCATTTTGTTTTCCCAGATTGTTTTAGGGGCCCTAGGTAAGAAACCCAAATGTCAATTTTCTTTTTCTTAATCTTCATTACAACTACTATTTAAATATGTTTCACTGTTGTTACATTGATGGGCAAATCTGCTCCAGTACCCTGTGTCACCACTCAAGAACCTTTGTCATCACCTATGAAAGGTTCTTTATGGTTCTTTATGGCTTCTTAGCTCTCTTTTTTCCACAAATTCCTATCATTTGGAGTGCTTGGCACTTCCTTATACAACTGACATCTTTCATACATATCACAAGCATATACCAATGCAGTTTTCTCTTTCACTTGTATACTGTATTTAAACTTGTGTTTAAATACAGTATACATGTATATATTTGTGCAAGCATACAGGTTTAGGGGTTTTAATTTGGGTGTGTGTTTATATATATATATATATATATTTCTATATACACACCTTCCACTAGTCTTTCTGCTGTATATGTGTGCCCATGCATTGTTCTCTAATATTTTCTATAATCTTCTTAAACCTTACTATTTCTACTTAATTATACCTTCGATACACATTGGTTACAAAACATTCATAAACTTACTAACTTATTTCTCCCTCCCCCTTATATAACCCATATCAGTTGCTTCCTCGTTCTCTCTGGCCTCCTTTTTTCCAATTCTCTTCTTTGTTTTTTTTCTCCTTCCTCAACGTCACCTTTTTCTGTCTTGCTTTAATTCAATTACCTGTCCAATATTGCTATCATTTCTTCTTTCTCTTTCTTTTTCTTTCATTTGCAATGATATATATTTTTTGCACACTTGTTTATTCATTTAATTTCTCATTTATTGCTTATTATAATCTCAACTTTTAAATACCCAATTTGCAATCCAATTGTTCCATTTAATTATTAATTAATCATTTGCAATTCCTAATTTTCTGGATATATTCCTCCCATTTTCATTCGCTTTTACACAAGATTTTTTACAATTTTATTATTAAATATTTATAAATTTCACCATTAAGTTCTATCCCCCTACTCACTAGTAGCAAGACTACACCATTATGTTTCTGAAAATCAGTCACCCAATCAAATTTAATTGCTTATTTGTTGAATTGTATTACATCATATATTATATTACATGTACCATCAGAATTTTTAATTTAGTATGATCACACAACTGTCCAACAAACAGTAGCGTGAAACTCTGAGTGATAATTTGTGGAGTTTTTTTTTTCGGCTGTAATAAAAACTATATATAAATATGTGTGTGTATATATATATATATATATATATATATATATATATATATATATATATATATATATATATATATATATATATAACTATTTATCTATCTATATATATATATACACACATATGCATATATATGTATATATATATAGAAACTCCCACAAATGTATACATGCTCATACGCATAATACAATTTTGTATTTTTTTTTTTTTACCTGTTGATTAACATTATTTATTCATATATTCATTCATTCTTTTTCTCATAAAACAAATTTAAAATGTCCTTGATCACATCCAAACTATTTCCATTGGAACCTTGATAAAATCTGTTGGCACTTCCCCTCTTGGCAAATTTCCAATTCTTCACTTTTCAGCTATTGTTCATTTTATTTTATTTTGTCTTATTTCATTTCATTCTTATTTTACTTTACTCTCTGCCATTAGAAAATGCCAGGTTATAAAATGCTGGGTTAAATAATCAACTTTTTTTCTCTATTTATTATTTTTGTCTTGTTTTTTGTTTCTTCTTGTTCTTCATCAGTTTATTACATTATTTAATGTTATTTTCTCCTTTTGTAGTCATTATTATTATAGTAATTATCATCATTATCATCATCATTTGATGTCCATTTTTATTGCTGGCATAGGTTAGATAGTTTGACCAGAGCTGTTAAGTTGGAGAGCTGCTCAGGCTTCAGTCTTCTGTTTTGGCTTGGTTTCTGTGGCTGGATGCCCTTCCCAATACCAGCTACTTTACAGAGTATGCTGAGTGTGTTTTTACATGTCACCAGCATGGGTACCATTTTACATGTCATCAGTGGGGTGCCAATTTACATGTCACTGCCATGGGTGCAGTTTACATGCCACTGGCACAAGTGCCTTTCTCATGTTACTGGCACAGGTGCCTTTTATGTGTCACATCATCATCATCATCATCTATCTTTATGTTTGGAGTTCAAAGACTTCCTAGATTGACTTTGCTTTTCATCCTTTCAAGGTTGATAAAAATACCAGTCATGCATTGGGGTCGATGTAATCAACTACCCCTCTTCCATCAAAATTTCAGGTCATGTGCCTATAGTAGAAAGGATTATTTTTATTATAATTATTACCATTGTTACGACTGTGAGCTGGCAGAATTGTTAGTGCACCAGACAAAATGCTTCTCTGCATTTCTTCTGGTTCTTTAGTTTCTGAGTTCAAATTTCATTGAAGTTGACTTTGCCTTTTAGTTTTGGGGTTTGATAAAATAAGTACCAATTGAGCACTTAGGGAGTTGTAATCAACTAGGCCCACTCCCACGAAATTTCAGGCCTTATGCATATGGTAGAAAAGATGATTATTATTATAAAGATTATTGTTATTGTTGTTATATTTGTTTTACTTTCAGTATATATTTTATGTATTTTAACATACACACACAAACATACACTGACGTGGACTCTTTTATTCTTTTGCATGTTTCAGCCCTAAGGTTGTGGTCAAGCTGGGGCACCATGCATTAAACATATCTACATAAATGCAATCTGACAATTTACAAAGGGCTCTTTATCTCAGTCACAGGCAACTTGCAGCCCATGGGACTGTGTGAATGACATGCATGACAAAAAATTATCTTGAATTTTTGTTTTTTAGTTGTGTGGCCTACCTAGTGATGAATCATGCTTCACACAGCCTGCTTCTCAAAAATGGTTTCCCATGTCTGCTCTCTGTGATCATTTTAACCTGTTAGAAAAAGCAGCCAAATTTCTCTCAATCAACGTTTTACCATCTTAAAGAAAAGCTACATTAAATATTGTAGTCACAAAAAAAAAAAAAAATGGATGACATGGTTGAAATGTCTTAATCATAAGTTTGTGGTGGTGGGGACAAACACAAAGAGACACACACAGACACACACACATACTTATATATATGATGGACTTCCACACAGTTTTCAACCACCAAATTTACCCACAAAGATTAGTCATCCCAGGACTGTAGTAGAAGTCACCTGCCTTAGGTGCAGTGCTGTGCAATGGGACTGAACCCCAAAACTACATGGTTGCAAAGCCATCTTCTTACCCTTCTCAGATTTGGGCCCCTGTATCTAACACTACTTTCTACCTGGGCCCCTGATCACAAAGATAAATAAATAAATCCATACACAGCTCAAGAATAATGATTGCAAGCAAACTAGTGGACAGAATCACAAAAAAAAAAGAAAAAAAAAGAAAAAAAATCAGGAGAATAACAGTAATAGGCCTATCTCTCAACTACCATATTTGTACATTGCAGACAAACTAATGGACAGAAACAAAAAACAAACAAAAAAAATTGGTAGAATAACAATGATAGGTCTGTCAACTACCATACTTGTCCACGCAAACTGCTACTTTACATTTAAGTTATTCCTGCTATACCAGGAACATGGTGCAATAGGATTAACTGCTTAGCTAGTTTGTGCCTATGTTTTCATTTTTTAAAATTTTATTTATTGTTTCTTTTTTTTATTTCTGAATGTAATGACTTTATTTCGGAAGGTAATGACTTTGTTGGGATCACACATTTTGTTTAGACCCAAGTTATTTGACACAAATATATTGTAGTTTATTTTTCAGAGATAGTGTTGTTGTAAAATATCTAGATTTGAAAGATATTCTTCACATATCCATTTATGCCTTTTTTTTTTTATTTGTTTTATTTGTGAAACTTGATATGAAAATTTCTACCTATTATTTAGATTGGCATTGGGCCTTGTGCCTAGAGTAGAAAATATTGTTTAGATTGACATTATTTCCACTGGATACTAGTCTATCCTTTTCTGTTGATATCAAGTTTTGTAATGTTCTGTATTTTTTGGGGTGCGGTGGGGGTGTATTATTTGTTGAGCACTAAATTTAGTGTTCACATTTCTCTATCAATGATGGGCTAAGTAATACAGTTTTTATTTGTATATATTTCATGTGAAGGATATAAGAATTAGTCTGATGTTGTTATAGAACATTCTCTGATAGTTCATGTTCTTACGGTATCAAGTCATCAACCATTAACGACATATGTAATACATTAATTATATGTGTCATTATACAGAAGAGGAAGAGTTTAAGTTACTGGTAACCTAATAGGTATGCGGTTTGAGTGTTCCAATTGATAAGCTACTGGGATCCAAGTTCACAATGAGGTCTGAAGTTGTGGTTGCCACCATCCAATAGGGAGAGATTCGGTGATCCGTAACCTACCTGTGAGTCAGTAGGTGTAATTCAAAGAAGAGGAAAACAAAATCAAGGCAGGACAAGCTTATTAATTCATTTAAATTGGTATAATGGTAAAAGAAAGTAAGCAAAAATAAAATAAAAATGATATAATAGTGTCTTATAGCTGTTTCTGGATATCCCAGGTAATGGATCAATGTGTTGATCCACATTTCCATATACTGTGTATTCCATCATTGGAGACAGAATATAAAGTGTATAAGTAAGAGAATAAGAAATTTTAACAACTCCATTTTGTCTTCTTCATCATCATCATCCTCATTTAATGCCTGTTTTGAACACTGGCATGGGTTGCACTCTTTGACAGGAGCTGGTGAACCAGAAGACTGCACCAAACTCTATTGTTTGCTTTGGCATGGATTCTGTAACAACACCCTTCCTAATGCCATTCACTTTTCCAAGTATACTGGATATTTTTTACATGGCTGTAGCACCTGCAAGGACACCAAGTCACTTGCAAGACAAGACCCCTCAACTGAGTGGGGATAGTACTGAGGGAGATGGCTTTGTGCCAGGTGATGAGTTAGAGTATGATAAAGGTAAATGGGTGTCATGCTGGCGAGAGAGAGAGAGGTGATGGTGAAGAAGTTGTATCCTGGCACACCCTCAGTGGTAAAGAGGATTAGATAGAATGAATGGGCAAATAAGTTTATGAGAGTGTGAAAGGTCAGTGGGAAATAGAGAAAAATGGTGTGAGTGGTAAACACCAGTAGAAGTAATTCATTTTAATTATTGTTTGAAATATTTTTTTAGGATATAACCAGCATTCTCTTGTTAAAATATACTTGATATACTTTTTTTATTGTTATTATTAGTATCAGTCAGAAGTGGTGAGATGGCAGAATCGTTAGCACGCTGGGCAAAATACTTTATGGCATTTCATCAGTCTTTACGTTCAGAGTTCACATTCTACCGAGTTGACTTCACCTTTTATCCTTTTGGGGGTCAATAAAATAAGTACCAGCTGATCACTGGAGGTTGATGTAATTGACATACCCTATCCCTCAAAATTGCTTGCCTTGTGCCAAAATTTGAAGCCATTAGTACCAGTCAAATACTGGAGTAAACGATATTGACTGACCTTTTCCCTTAAAAAATTTGTATGTCCCTCTGCCTAAATCAGAAGCAGTTATTACTTAGAGACATAGCCAGATAGTTTTAATGCTCTTAATTACTGATTAAATTTGAAAATGAGTTATGATAGATATTGCACTTACCAATTTTTAGCGGAACATTGCCAGTGTTGGTGGGGTGGTGGATGAAAGGGGTGATATTTATTGGTGGCAATGATGTTGGTGTTATAGAATTTTGATTAAAGATAGTGCAAGACTGGTTGAAAAGGAGGGGTTGTTCTCTTTCTTTTTTTTTTTTATGGCGAAATTGGAAGTCAGTAAATATAGTAAGTCTGTATTGATTGATCATTGATAGTGTACTTCTTAAGTTTGTAGATATGTCTGTGCATATATATTCATATTTGTTTGTGTTATGTATAAATATATATGTATGTGTCTGTGTGGTTATGTGTACATCTGTATAGATGTACTTATACATATCTGAATACGTGTGTGTTTATGCACATACATATATACATACATACACGTATATATATATATATGTATAAGTATGTGTCTGTATGCACCAAAATTCTATTTTTAATTCTCTGTGAGGTACATTTCCTGGTTCTCACTTCCTTGAAATAGTTCCTGTGTGTTTAAGCATTGATCAGTTTTGATGCCATTGTTTCCAACTGTTAAGGAGGTGAGCTGGCTGAATCATTAGCTTGCTACACAAAATACTTAACAGCGTTTCATTTGACTTTATGTTCTGAATTTGAATGCTGTTGAGGTCAACTTTGCCTTTCATCATTTCAGGGTCAATAAAATGACAGTTGAGCACTGAGGCCAATGTAATCAACTAGCCTTCTCCTCACAGAATTTCAAGTCTTTTCAAAAGCTGTTCTGTCAGATAGATATAAGAATAACCCTTAGACACATGACCTGAAATACTTGATGGACTTAGTTAACCCACTGGAATTTCAAAATTTGTTGATGAAATAAATCCTTACAGGCATAACTGTATGGTTAAGACCTTACTTTGAAACTGTATGGTTTTGGGTTCAGTTTCACTGCACAGCACCTACTTAAATAGCCCTGGGCTGACTAATGCTTTGTGAATGAATTTGGTTGATGGAACCTGTGTGGAATTCCATATATATATATATATATATATATATATATATATATATATATATATATATATATATACACATCGTTGAAATTTATAGAAAGATAAAAGACGAAGACAGGTATATGAACAACAGGTAGGTGTATTAGTTTGAGAAAATGAAAGTCTTTTATATTTCAAGCCTACACTCTTCAACAGAAAGGAATAAGAGAAAATAAACAGAGCAAAAATGAAAAAACTTGTTGAATGATTAGAAAAAAGTTTGAAAGAAGAGGTTGAAAGAAAGGGAGATAATAAAGTGCTAGTGATCCCAAGTGAAGGTGTGCATGTGTGTGTATATGAGAATAGTGTGCATGAATAGGGGCTAGTGACTCTGATGTGTGTGAATGTGTGGATGATGGTGTGTGGTTTGGGTACTGGGAAGTGGTCAGTGCTAGAGTGTGTGGAGTGATTTGGTGTGGGGTGTGAGAGTGGGGGTAGGTGTATGTGTGTGTATATATGTTGATATGTGGAAGTCTTTGTGTCTGTGAATGCTCTCTGCACTGCTGCTTGGCAACCAGTGTTGGTTTGTTTATGTTCCTGTGACTTAGTGGTTTGGCAAAGGAAACGAAAAGGATATGTACCAGATTTAATAAAAAAAAATTGAATACTGGGCTTTAATCTGTTCAACTAAAACCCTCGAAGGTGGTGCCCCAGTATGGCCACTGTTCAATGATTGAAGCAAGTAAAAGATAAAAGATACATGTGCAGATGCATAGACAACATTGACTGACAGAGGCCTTACAGCTGTAAATGAGTAGAACTGTAATCAAAGATATTCCACCCATGACTGTTGTGTCATATTTTCAGATATTGTAGCTATAGGATCATATTACCTAATGTGTTCCATTTATTTCACAATACATATATTTCAGGAAGATTTGGTTACTATTTTTAGCAAGAGAACTAATCCATGCAGAGATTTTTCATTGGCTCAGCTACAAAAATGTCTTAGTATACATGTGTACATGGTGTCGTGTTTATGCATGCATGTATGTGCACATTTGCATAAAGACATCTATGAGTGTCTGTACGTATACTTTCATGCATTCATATATGGCACCTAGGTGTGTGTTTGTGTGTTAATATTTGTATGTATTAGCATGTTTAGATTTATTTATTTCTCTCTCTATGTTTGTGTATGTGGGTTTCTGAATGGATGCATGAATGTGTAAATCTACAACATGACAATGCAATAAAATACTATATATACAGAAAATATTTCTTCCTTCTGGCATACAAAGGTATATTTTTCTGAATGTTGAATATGTATGGAATATTTAATTAAAATCTGTCAATTCAATGAACAAAGTTTCTTTCTTTTATATTTCTTTTATTGGACTGGAGGTAGAGCTTGTAACCATAGCTTTTGTAGGTTCTCTCTGACCAGTGAGAGTGATGCAGTTAATGTACTGCATTTGATGACATAAAAGACACATAGGCATATTAGATGCACCTCAATTTCAGTAGCACATATTCAGAAAAAAAACGTTTTCAAAAAATGTTTTTAAAGTATGTAACATAGGCCTAACTTCACATATAAGAGATCCAGGGGACTTTTTGAGACTCTCTTTTTTTTCTTATTTTGGAAAAAATATGCATCATTTATGCAATCAAATATGATACCTATTTAACAGTTGTGATTTGATGGCTGTGGGAAAGACATGGTAAGGGAAGGAAGGATTGTGTGTAAGGCTTTGCGCAACTTCTGAAGCTACAGTCATACTATGGATAGCAAAAGAAGTTGGGAAGTGTGAGTCAGTAGTACCTGAGTGTAAATAGCACCCGCAGTGACATTTGTTTACAGCAATCATGCAATAATGCCTGACAAAAGTTACTGAGGAGATCAGGCAAAGATGGCTGCGACTATCTGGCCACTGTGTGTGTCACCGAGATGGAAGCATCCAAATTAACCTTGTGGAACCCATTTCATGGTGATGTAGGAAGAGGAAAATGTCATTACACTTACATCAACAACTTGATTACAGACACTGGTCTGGAATGTATCTAGGACCTCGAGGCAGTGACAATGGACCAAGAGGCGTGGCAGGTGGACTTTGTTGTTGTGGATCAGGTTGGAACCCAGCCATAATAGTAATAATAATAATAATAGACATGGGGACACAAATACACACATGCGCATGCACGCGTGCGCGCGCACACACACACACACACACACACACACACACACCATGAGCCTCTTTCAGTTTCTGCCTATCAGATTCACTTACAAGGCTTAGGTCAATCAGAAGACACTTGCCCAAGGTGCTACACTGAATCTGAAACCATGTGGATAGGTGGCAAACACTTTAACCAGACAACCATGCCTTGCCTATAATATATACATTTCACATTCAAACATGCATATGTACACATACACACACATATAGTTCTACATACATCTATAAATGAATTGATTTGATATGTCAGTAGTGTATGCTGGACTCACAGTGTTTCAGATCTTGAGAAATACAGCCTCATCTAGGTGACCTGTCATTAGTCAATTAAATCTAGGCCTGTGTACTAGCAGCATTCTCTTAACTCCACTGATCACCTCCTTTCAGCCAATGCATTCTACAAGGGGGTTCTGAAAAGTTTCTGGCTCTGGATTAAAAAAAAAAAATACAAGTGGATCAGTTTATTAAGATTTTATCCAACATATTTCCCGCTCATATTCACATTCTTATTGCAGTGGTCTTTCAGTTTTTCTAAGCCCTGTAAAAAATCTTGGAAAGTTGGGCCTCCAACTAGGCATTTTCTGATACTCTAAAAGCCAGGAACTTTTCAGCATCCCTTCGTAGATGCATTCTCAGCAGTCCAGCCCCTATATTGACATTGATGGGTCTCCTTTTTCTCCATATGCCTTACTTAGAGAATGACCTGAGAATCCTCAACTGTAAACCTCCAGTGGGAAACACCTGTTTCTCCATTCATTCTTGTGGCAGTCCTCTCCAAACAGGGCTGAGTTAAATTGAATACGATTAGCTACTTTGTCTAAGGAACCAGTGTCTGGTTTCGACAAGCTTCCAACTTCATTTATGTGCTGCTGAAAGTAAACCATTGCAGCTGTACTTGGGCCTTTTCTTTCCCTCCTTGCAATGACTAGCTTTCTAGCTGGAGTGTTGATATTTTTACTGCCACTCCAAATACTCATACACACACACACACACACACACGAGAGGGAGGGAGGAAGAGAGAGAGAGTGAAATTATTCTTAGAGAAGAATGTTGTTGACAGTGACTACAAAGTTTTGACCAGCTAAGCCACTGTTGGACTATAACAGCATAGAGCAACCCATTAGATTAATGTAAAATTGTTTTTATTATAACTGAACATAAAAACGAACATTAATGCAGATGGATAGACAAACAGAACATGACAGTTGAAAGTTACCACTTGTGTTTTACCCCATCTTTTCATTATTCTTGCTAGATCCATCATCATCATCATCATCATCATTGTTAGAAATATGCCTCATTATTATCAATACCACCATTATGCTTTACTGTTGCCATTATTGTTGTCATAGTCGTCATCATTGACAGTAGCAGCATTGCATCATCATAATCATCATCGCTTTCTTCCTTTCTATCATTATCATCATTCAGATTTACTGCCTTCCTCATTCTAATCTTGTTGCATGGACATGAAATATTACCCCCCAACACCCCACCATCTTTTTTCCTCTACCCCCCACCACCATTTATCTCCTCTCTGTCTCCTGCTGCAATTTACTTATTTTGTTATCCAAAGGGGAAATGAAAAAAGGGTTTGAAATAATGTAGTTAGAATGAGTGCCTCTTGTATACTGAATCGCAGCACAAGAAAAGAAAAAAGGGTGGGAAAAAAAAAAACGACCAGTGGAGATTAAATCAAATTTATCGTAATCATTATATTTAATAAGACAAAGAAACAATGACTAGCTAGTTGGATATTTCTGATGGATTTGAGCATTAACCAAAGCATACAAGGTTCAACTTACAGGGGCCACATACAAAGTTTATTCCTTTATATTACCATTTGTTTGGCCACAAAGTCATTTCATGCACGTTTTATACATGTGTGTGTTACAGAAACCATGATATCACAATATATATATATGTAAAAGTGTGTGATTGGTAAATTGTTGCCATTTTATATTTTTGATTTCGTGCATGTGCATTGTTTGTTTTTGATTTTGTTGACTACACAATATGGTAGGGTCAGTTGGGCACCTGTGAAAAAAACAGCACCATGACGCATTCACTCTGCCAGAAATTTTGAAACAACATACTGTGCTGCTTAGCATTCATGCCGGAAGCTCCAGTACAAAGATTTCCGAGTGTTTAGGGTGTCAATCTGAGGACAAATGACGAGAGTGATAAAAATCAAACATCCAGTCAACATCATGGTGTTTGGAATGATCACTAGTGATGGCAATGTTATGCCTCTATTTATCTTCCCACACAGCCTCAGACTCAACACAGAGGCCTACATCAAGTGCCTGGAAGAGGTAGTGCTGCCCTGGGTCAAGAGGGTGGCTGCTAGAAGACCCTACGTCTAGTAACAGGACTCTGCACCATGCCATACAAGCAGGAGAACCCAGTCATATTTTTCCTAATGCCATCCACTTTCCAGAGTGTTTTTGGCAGAGGGTGCCTTTGTGGCACTGGCACTAGTGAAGTCACCAAGTAACTTGCAAGACAAGAGGCCTTCAATTGAGTTTAGATATACTTTTGAGGGAGATGGATTTATGCCAGGTGTTGAGAGATTAAATGTGTCTTACTGAAGAGGAGGTGGGTTGCTTCCTCAGATGGAAAGAGAGGAAGAGATGTGAGGGAACAAAGTGATTAAAAGATAGAAAATAAAGTTAGAGAATCAAAAAGGGTGGGTGGGTTCTTTAATTTCATACAAAATTCCTAAAGCTGTTACAAAAGAAATAGCAGATTATGGGAGAATTTGGTATAGATATAGGGTAGTGGTTGTAGTGATTCTGTGAATGAACTTTTGTTAATCTTCTCTAATCAGCCTGAGAGAATGTTTTTAGTTTTCGGATTTTTAAATATTGTCTAAGAGATCTGTATGAGTAACAGCTGCATACTCCCTAGTATTTGAGTTATGTTTATACTTTATAAAGATGAGTAACTGTTCAGTGTTGAATATTTTTTATTTCAGATCATTGAGGTAAATTGTAACTTATAGAATAGTTTTACCTGTGTTGGAATAGTTTTGCTATAGGGACTACACATTGGTGCTGTTGCAAGAGACTAGTTTTTCATGCCTTCATTGCAGACATTTTCAGTACCTCTGTTTATGCAAATACATCAAATCTAATGTGCAGTTTCTTTTACTCCGGGTCTCTTCTGATCAAGCTGATTTTTGATGAAGCTTTCCAACTATGACTATTCCATTTATTTTGGTAGGGCATGATTTGCGAAAAATTTGGCTAGTATTACTAACAGGTCTTTTGACCATTTAATGCTCTCTCTCTCTCACTCACCCACTCTCATTGGTTCATTTGATGTGAATTATTCCATGTGGAAGGATGATGAGAAAGGAAGGATGGTGTCATCTGTCTGGGTGTATGGATTAGAGATAATAGGTAAACAGTAAGGAGTTTTAAAATGTACAGAAATAGAAACATTGGAGACATAATCAAGCTTAGAATTGATGGGATGTGGACTGAATATGGTTCTGTAGACATACAATATAATGGAATGCTGTATATATATATATATATATATATATATATATATATATATATATATATATATATATATATAAACATGCATAGGCATACATATACTTAAATACTTACATAGCTACACAAATACACACACCCACAAACAAAATATCTATATGTCTAATTTCTTATTCTCTAACAAGGTCTAGTGCAATCATCAAGCGAGAACATTTATAATTCATAAAGTAAAGAGAAACATTCCACCCACACAATTACATATATGCATACACATTGATACAACTTCACATATACACTTATATATGTATGCCTGTATGTGTATTAAAAAACATATCTTTTACATATTAGACTGATAGTATCCTACAATATTAATGAAGTACTGATTACACAGGTCATTTTGGAGCCTGTAATTATGTAGGAGAGTAGAGTTTCATTTTAATGACTACACTCTCTCTCTCTCTCTCTCTCTCTTTCTCTCTCTCTCTCTCTCTCTCTCTCTCTCTCTCTCTCTCTCTCTCTCTCTCTCTCTCTTTCTCTCTCTCTCTCTCTCATTTCCTCCACATACACACAAACAAATTCATAGATGTTAATTTCCTTAATGAGAAGTAACCAGATGATCCTTTCTTATATATAAACAAGGTGAACTGTTTTGAAATAAATTTTGTTTTGTGGTCAGTAGACTTTCGGTCATTAAGCTGTAAAAGTGCTGAAGGCTGACTTCACAATACTAGTCCTCACAAAACAGATGGAGAATAACAACAAGCTTGTGAAACTCTATTCAGAAACAGTTCCATTAAACCTATGGAAAATGATGATGTGACAGATACTGGCATGGAAGATATATATATCTTTTAGCTTTTACTTGTTTTATTCAGGAGACTGTGGACATGCTGGGGTTTTAGTCAACTCCGGTACTTATTATTTTAGACCTGATATTCTGTTTGGTCTTTTTGCTGAACTGCTATGTTACCGGAATGTAAACAAATCAAAACCTGCTGCCAACGAGTGATGTGGAGCAAACACAAAGACACACTTATGCATGTATATTTATATATATATATACACATATATATCAGGCTTCTTTCAGTTTCTGTCTACCATATCCACTCATAAAACTTTACTTGGCCCAGGGCTAAAATATAAGACACCAATGTGCCTTACAGTGGGATGACAATAGGACATAACCTGGAACCATGTGGATGTGAGCTAAACTGGTTCCATGATACCTTCGGCAAGATACCTTAGGCAAGTGTCATCACTTCCCATCTCAACCAAATCACTCCCAACTCCTCTTCTAAAAAGTGAGTAGTCATGTAGCTCCTCTACAGCAAGAAACCTGTTCTGCTCCAGCCCTTTTCTCTTGTATTTTACACCTCTGTTCTCCTCATTTTCAAGCATTAAGTTTCCCTCTCAGGGTTTCTTGTTGTGCATGGTGATTTCACTAGTGCTGGTGATGTGATAAAAGCAGCCATAGAAACCATGTCAAAGCAGACACTGGAGCACTGGATGTAGCCCTCAGTCCCATTGGAACCTGTTGAACCTTTCAACCTAATCCAGCATGGAAATAGATGTTTCAATGGTGTTGATTATATGTGTATCCACACACAATGATGATGATGGTATCAAAAAGTTCCCACGCTAGTTATGTTTAATAAAAGATTATTTATTTACTTAAGTTTTAACATTCTCCTTTGAAATAGCCACCTTGCACAGCAATACACCGATCCCAGTATTCCTGCCACTTCTGGAATCCGTTCAGGAAGTTGTTTTCCGTAAGCAAGTTGAGGGCCTGCGATTTGCTCTTGATCTTGACAATGGTGTTAAAACAGCAACCTTTGAGCTGCATTTTCATCTTAGGGAAGAGATAGAAGTCTGCAAGTGCAAAATCTGAGAAAGGCACTGGGTGCAGAAGCGATACCATGTTGCTTTTGACAAGAAATCCCAAGTGAGAAGAGCCCAGTGACAGGGTGCAGTTGATGTGAAGAGTCCAATTCTTTGTGCTTCATAGATCCAGTCACTTTCACCAAACATTCTCCCTCAAACACTTCAAAACATCATTGATTGTCCTCCAACAATCCTCATGCACAAACCAATGAAATTTTTCCACGTTTCCAGGGGTGATGCTTGTGGCAGGTCTTCCAGATTGCTCATTGTCTTCTCAGGACATTCTTCTATGTTTGAAGTGCCTGTGCCACTTGAAACATTGCAATGACCCATTGCCTCATTGTCATAAGCTTGCCAAAGCTTGTGCGATGTTTCTGTAGCAAACTTCCCAAGTTTAATGCAAAATTTTATGTTGGCTCTTTGTTCCAGCTTCCAGCCCATGACAAGATCGCAGACTGCAGCATACACACAATCACAAAAACACAAACCACATAACTTGCAAAGTAGACACAGCGATGTCAGTCGGCACACTACCTCATGAAAGTCACTGCTAGCTCTAACTGTGCAAACTGTGTGCTGCCATCTGTTGCTGTGATACAGAACTAATCTGAGAATTTTTGATACCACCTTGTATATATAATATATATATATATATATATATATATATATATATATATGTGTGTGTGTGTGTGTACACATATGTACACACATGCACTATGCATTATTGCTTTAGATCCATTTAACCTTCCTAATGTAGTTGAAATCAATATTTCAATTGAATATAATCAATTGAAGATATGTATATTGGTAGAAATATTGTTAGCTTGTTTTCCTAAATATTGGTAACACCCCACTCACTGATGTTTGAGAGCTCAGGACCTATTATCAATGTAGAAACCAAACAGAGAATATTTATTTTACTTACCACACACAAAGTTTATAAACATTTGTTTAAAGATGTTAAATCATACGTATCTAGCTAAAATATAATAGAATACTGTTAGATTGCAAGATTTATTGAGAATTACTACATCTTTTCTTTGAACGAGCATATTTCAGATTTTGTAAAAAAAAAAATATATTTATTGTGTTTATTGTTATTAATCAACCACACATATACATGTATACATTCAAATCACCCACTCTCTCACTCTATCCCCCTCTCTCTATACCAATTTTCATTAGTATCTGTAACTATATGTATACATGTATTTATATATATATATGTGTGTGTGTGTGTGTGTGTGTGTGTGTGTGTGTGTGTGTGTGTGTGTGTGTGTGTGTGTGTGTGTGTGTGTGTGTGTGCGTACATATATATATATATATATATATATATAATCATATAAATATTTATGTATATAAATTTCCATTGATATGTATAGCTATGTATATATATTTGTGCGTGTGTGTGTGTATATATATATATATATATATATATACACACACACATGCATCTATTTATATATACATATAAAATGAATATAGATATTTATGCATATAGATTTTCATTGATATATTTAACTATATCATCATCATCATCATCGTTTAACGTCCGCCTTCCATGCTAGCATGGGTTGGACGATTTGACTGAGGACTGGTGAAACCGGATGGCAACACCAGGCTCCAAATGTATATATATATCCATGAATATATGTATTTATATGAATATATATGTATATGTATGCATATATGAATGTGCATGTGTTTACAAATGTGTGTGTGTGTGTGTATGTATATATATATATATATATATATATGTATGTATATATATGCATGTATAGATAACCAGTTTGTATTTTAAGCTCTAAGGCTGCAAGACAAAAATCTCCAATAAAGTTGATTGTTATATATAACCAACCAAATCAATAGATTGCTGTATATTGCTCAATCACCTCTTCTCTCTCTCTCTCTCTCTCCCCCTTACTGCAGGGTATGCATGTAATTAGATTTTTATTGTCAATTGTAAGACAAAAATCTACAATAATATAGTTTGTTACAAATTCAAAGAATATATTTATTGGCCTCTAACATTTTGGTTCTGATGGCAGAGTACAAGGTCAACAAATTCTTTTATCTTAAATATAGATGCAGAAATCTAGAGTGTGTGTCTAAGCAAACATATCAGTAATGTTATATATATATATATATATATATATATATATATATATATATATATATATGTGTGTGTGTGTGTGAGTGTATATATGAACAAACACATATACATAGTCACACATGGGAGACAGAGTGCTCAATACATGTAGAATTTATTTATTCACTTAAAACTTTTAAACCACTCTGAATGAATTGCACTTGGTAAGAAATTCTGAGAAGCAGTGATGTGAATCATTATCACCATCATCATTGTACTGCTGCTTTTCCATGCTTGCATGGATTTGATATCCTATGATGGATTTTAGCCAGAAGCTATGACTGTGCTGGGGCACCACCTTTATATATTAAAAATGTTTGACTTGTTTTTTTAAATTTTACATTAAGCTTTCCAACTTTATAAATTTGATTTTTCAACTAAAATTGTCAAAATAACTTTTGACATAAATCATCATTAATTTCTTTGGACCTTGCCTTTTATTCATTATGTTTTAGTTTAGTCTTCTGTGCTTGTTTTCATTTCTATTATTAAAATTTGTCTATTAGTTGTTGTTTCTTAGCCAAAGGTTAGCACTAGTTGAGCAGACTCACATTCAAAGGTTCCTTATTCATGAAATATTCAAAAAAGAAAAATTCCCATCTTGTCAAACTTTGTAGTAAATCAGTTTTCTTGGGATGATCCTAAGACATACCAAAAATACAATAACAATAATAGTACTAACAGCAATATTATTGAGGCCGTGAAGGCAGCGAGCTGGCAGAAATGTTAGTACGCTGGGCGAAATGCTTAGGAGTATTTCATCTGTCTTTACATTCTGAGTTCAAATTCCGCTGAGGTCAACTTTACCTTTCATCCTTTCGGGGTTGATAAATTAAGTACCAGTTGCATACTGAAGTCGATCTAATTGGCTGGCCCCCTCCCCCAAAATTTCGGGCCTTGTACCTAGAGTAGAAAAGAATATTGTTATTGTTGCTACTGGTGGTGATGATGATGATGATGATGATTGTATCTGTAATTGTTGGACCTTACTCAGTAGGTTAAAAAGGGGTAGACTTTTGCTCCATAACACTCTACATGTTGATGTAACATTCTCTAGGGACCCTAAAACTCATAAAGTGTTTTATAATATTTTTCAGAATCATTTTTCATTTAATACACAATTATAACAAACTGCTCATAAAAATTATAGTATTGTTCCTGCTTAATAATCTCCTCACGTTAAATGTATTACTTTGCCCAGTTAATAAACTGCTTATATTATGTCTATTATTATTATTATTATTATTATTATCCCTAATTAATAAACTGATGTTCTGTATTAAGTGTGTTATCATTTCTTCTCAATAGCTACTCATATTATATGTATTATTATACGCCCTACTTAATAAACTACTCAGGTTATGCATGTTATGTGTATCAATATTACTACGTAATAAAATGCTCATATTAAGTATTTTATTATTCCTACTTAATAAACTGCTCCTGTTATGTTTATTTTCTATCCTTACTTAATATAATGCCTAAGGTGAATTATAATCCCTACTAAATAAACTGCTTATATCAAGTGTATTATGCCTTCTAAAGATAAAGATGTATACACATATATGTATATGTGTGTGTGCGTATGTGTGTGTGTGTATGCACATATGTAAATTTAGATATGTATATATGTGTGTAACTATATGTGTACATAAATACATACACACACATATTTATCTATGTTTTTTATTCTTTTTATGCATTTCAGCCTAAAGGCTGTGGCCACGCTAGGGCATCATATATAGATGTGTGCGCATGTGTGTATGTGTGTGTGTGTGTATTTATATATGTACTACTAAAGTGTACATGTAAATTTCGAAATGTACTACAACTTGAACTCATTCTGTCTTTCACCATTGACAGGGAAGTCTCCAAGGTGTTATTGAGATCAGTAAAGAAGAGCAACACATGCTTAGACCAGTGGATCACTTCAATGAGATGTCAACCATGTCTTCTCTTAGTGACAGTGGACAAGGCTGGAGTGAAGCCAGCACCACTCACTATGAGATATTACCAGGTAAACATTTTGCCAATAACCTCTAATAGCACTGCCTTACACCTTACAGTCAGCTCTTAACAAAATATCAAGGATATTTTCATTTAAGAGATGGCATCACCTTATTTATCTATCTATCTATTTATTCGTCTATATATATTTATTTCTGTGTAGTTTCCTGGGGCAGTAAGGCAAAGGCATAGCACACAGCCTGGTAGATCTCTCCTGGAATTGTAATTTATAAGGTTCAGGAGTATAGTAAGGTGAATATGGTTGATGTTATTTTAGAACAGTGGAGGTTAAATAATAAAATTGACCCCTGTCCTCTTAGTGACAATGAAGATTTAAACTGTACAGAACTTGGCAAGGATTTGCTACCAGATAGTTCTTTCAATGGGATGATGAGATGTTATCAAAGAGCAGTAAGTAGCAAGGAGAGAAGGATAGAGAAAAATGAATTTCTGAAGTTGGTAGAATTTAGCATGCATATCTATTGGCTTATCCATCTATACTCTCTCTCTCTCTCTTTGACACAATTCATTATAGAATGGATTGTGTCGAAGATAAATAGATAGATTGATAGGTTTATATATAGAGAGAGAAAGGAGAAAACATTCTTGCATCAACTGGGTACTAAGTTTTTAATTTAAGCTGAGAATCACAATTCACACATGCACACACACACACACACACACACACATGGAGTGCCCTGGAGTGTAAGCTGTATATAAAAGTATGTGTGTGTGTGTATGTATGTATGTATAACACGCACACACAGTTTTTATTTTTGAGGCTTATTTTTCACTTATACATTTTCCTTTTATTGTAGAACCTTCCATTCTGTTCATCAAAAGAATTTCATAACTCCAACAGTGTAGAAACAAAGCCTGTTTCTTTATATGTATAGAAGGAGATTGTTCATAGTCTGAAGGAATGGCAGCCTAAAGAGTTCTCATCAGGCACTTTACCAGTGAGCTAGCCACTTATGTTAATTCTAAGCAGACATCTATATTATGAGATCTATAACCTGTCTTTTATTGTCTTACATTACTATACAGTTGTCATCATTATATACATGTATACGTGTGTGTGTGTGTGTGTGTGTGTGTGTGTGTGTGTGTGTGTGTGTGTGTGTGTGTGCTCTTGCCGAGACATCACATGATGATTGTAAATGAGCATCATCATCATCTCATCATCATCATCATCATCATCATAGTAGCGAGGTTGTTCATTTCCAGTCTTCTATGAAAAATATATTTGGCTATAGGAAAATATTACCATGCTTGGAAATGGTTGGTGACAGGAAGAGCATCCAGATGCAAACATGGAAAAGTCAGCAGAAAGAGCAAAGGGTGGAGGCAGCACATCTTGCGTCTCTGTAAGGCCACCATTCAACTTTGCATTGGTGCTGCCTTTGATTGTCTTAACATGATTCATCAAATCCAAGATCATCAATATTTAATGGCTGTTTTCCATGTTGGCATAGATTAGATGGTTTGACTGGAACTGGTAAGCCAGAGGTTTATGGTGGGCCATCTTTCTGCTAGGTTGGAGTCTTTGGCACATCATCAAAAGTGATCTTTATTATGTCTTTTTATAAGTATTTCCATGATCATTGCTCTGATGAGCTTTCTGGTCTAGTATCCTCTATTATAACATCTTTCTTCCCAGGTGCATTGTTTCTCTGTTGAGCTTCTTGTTCATCATAAGTTCTTTTATTCTAACATTTTCTTTCCTCAAACTCTTGAAACTCACTCCCATCATCTTGTTTTCCTTGTGTCTATGAAATTCAGTCATTTAAGCTTTCTGAGACTTAATCATATAAAAATTTTAAAAATCTGTGGGTTGTTGAAGAACTTCATGTTAATCAATCAAGTGAATTTTTTTTAGATATAATTTAAAATGTCTGATTGATTTTTAGATATGAAATAATGATGAAGCTGTTCTAGGCAGTATAGGTCATCTAAAAATCACTACCCGATCCTATGGTGTTCACACAAGTTTTCTTTTTAACCCCTTTCAGTTTTTGAAATTAATCTGCATCCAGTTTTTACATGTACACATAAGTAGAATGAGTTTTGAGAAACTGAATATCTATTTGGGCCATTTTTTGAATCACTAGCTGGAAACTTCTTCTTTACTAATGCTAAATAATGACTAATGACTTAATTGGAAAGTTGGAGTAATAACATTTATTGATCAGGCGTACTGTGTTATATATGCCTTAAATATGTTTGTGGGGAGGGGGGGGGAAGGAAAGAAAGAGGAGAGAGAATGAGAGAGAGATAATTGGTGAGTGAATACATTATGGGATTACTGTGCCATGAGTATCAAGCCTATGTTTTGCTTTTGGCTAGAAACACTTCACACCATTATCATCATCATCATCAAATGTTTCATCTCAGAGGTTGAATACCATGGATCACCATGTTCATCTTTCTTCTGCTGCTCTTATACATTCACTATAGTTTAAATATGTTCAATTCTTGATATATTCCATCCACATAATTCTTCATTTTCTGCTTTCACTTCTCTCATTTATTTACCTTCTATTAACACTATCTATAATCCATTTTTACTAATTACATCGTTTATCTTTTATTTATTTATTTTTTTACTTGTTTCAGTCATTGGACTACAGCCATGCTGGGGCACCACCTTGAAGGGTTTAGTCGGACAGATCACCCACAGTACTTAAATATAAGTCTGGTACTTATTCTGTTGGTCTCTTTTGCCAAACCACTATACAGGGATTTAAACAAACCAACACCAGTTGTCAAGTGGTGATGGGGGATAAACACAAAAAGTTACATGCATACATATATAATTATATATATATCTATACAATGGGCTTATACACAGTTTCCGCCTACCAAATTCTCTCACAAGGTATTGGTCAGCCTGGGGCCACAGTAAAAAAAACACTTGCCCAAGGTGCTGCACAGTGGGACTGAACCCAAAACCACATGGTTGCAAAGCGAGCTTCTTAACCACACAGCCTTACTTTTGGCCAAAATATTTTGTTTTCTATCTTTGTTAATGTCTAATAAAGTTCTTAGCTTTTGGTCTTTGTGTTCTGCCTCTGATATATTCTCAAAAGTCTTCTATATGCTTACATCTCAATGACATAATCTGTTTGTCAGTACTTTTATTTAATATCCATGTTTCAGCACCTTATACTAGAGTGGACCACTCACACATAACTTTGATAATCTTTTTCCAGTTATGATATTAATATTTCTTGATGTCTATATCTTTCTTTTACCTTTCTTTTACTTGTTTCAGTCATTGGACTGCAATCATGCTGGGGCAACATCTTGAAGTGTTTTAGTCAAATAAATTAACACTAGCACTCGTGCTTTTGAAGTCTGGTATTCTATCGGTCTCTTTTGTCAAACCACTAAGTTATGGGAATATAAACAGACCAACAAGTAGTTGTCAAGCAGTAGGCAATGATCACATACATACACATGACAGGTTTCCGCACAGTTTCTCTCAACCAAATTCATTCACAAGATATTAGTTAGCACAGAGCTATTGTAGGACACACTTACCCAAGGTAGAACTGAATCCAAAACCATGTGGTTGCAAAACCTGCTTCTTAACTATACAGCCATGCCTGCACCTATGTATGTCTTTGATATTTTAGTCAAATGACATTCTGTCTCAGTCCTTCATGTTACACTTTTTGATTCCATATATCTTTGGTATTAGTTCAGTTGTTTCCTCGCCTCCTCAATTACAGTTATTTTTGATGAATGTTTTTTTTTTTTGCTGATAACCATTTAACCATTGATTTTGTTTATTATTATTATTTTGTTTATTGTTATTATTATTATTATTATTATTATTATTATTATTATTATTATTATTATTATTATTATCATCATCATCATCATCCTCCTTACTCGGACTCAAATTACATTCATGCATTCATTGCAAATGGATACAGCTTCTTTATTTTTAATCCGTTACTTTATTTTTTTTAAATATCCTTACCTTCAAACACTCATACGTCAATATTGAAGGGAGTGACCATCACTATTTAGCGCCCTGTGGCAGAGTGGATGCTGCATAAGGAGTGAAAGGGAATGTTAGTTCATGATGTGCCAGAAGTGAGAGAAGAAGTGACATCAGGTAATGAACAGGCAATTCGGGTATCCTCTTAATCGCATTTGTCTGTTCTTGGACACTGTCCAAGCAAAAAGAAGATGTTCTGTCCTCGATACTTTAAGGACTTTATTCACAGATCCTAAGTGCTTACAGATGTGCAATCATCTTCGATTGTTTTGCAGTACCAAATTTCTTGATATAATCCATCAAGCATATGTGTACATCCTACTTTACCTAGCTACATAGAATAGATAACAGATTTTCTGATAAAAATTCACGAAAGATTCTTGCCTATTGATATATTATTTTGATCGTGTAATTGACTTAGTCATGTGAGTAGGACAGAATTCGGGGAAGTTGTGTGTGTAAATAGAGATGTAAATGTAAACATGTTTCTCCATATAAGTTCAATTTTCTTTATGCAAGTGCTTGGAGAATGGATGGGTTTGTTTTAATGTGTGTCTGCTTCTCTTATGTGTATCTACCTTTATGAATGTGGCTGTGTATGTACTTGTCTGTACTTGCATGTATGTTTAAATATATTTTTGTGTTTTATGTGCGTGTATGTTTATTTATATATATATATGCACACAGACATACACACACACACAAACACACACACGCATGTATGTGTGTATGAAAGTATGTCTGTATATGTGTTGATGTTGTCACATCTGTTTTTGTGTATGTCGGTATATTTGTGGTGTGTGTAAGCATATTTGTAACTTTGTGTATTTTTTTTATGGGTGATATGAATGAGTGGAGGTTGTATGTTTGCATTTATGAATAATTTTATGCTAATGAGTCTATGTTTGTGTTTCTGTGTATTTTCTGAATATTTTCAATTCACGAGTGTCTATTTCTGTACGTGACTGTGTGTGTGTGCATGCAAGTGCACATTTGTGAATTTATGTATTTTTGCATGTTTCAGTATTGTGTTCGTGTTTTGTTTTAGACATAGACTACATAAAATATTGAGATGGCTGGTGTTTTCTTTTTTTTATACTCACCTTCTTTTGACACCTTGTAGACTTTAACAAACCCATTTACATGTGTGTGTGTAATGTGTGTGTATATATTTGTATATATAATGTATTATATGTATGACATACATGCATATCTTTTTTTAATATGTAGGAGCTTGCATGTTGGGATCAAGTATTCTTTCTCATGTCACTAAACTCTCAAGCTCATTTCACTCAACTATGAAGCAGAGGACACACATACACGCACACACAAATTCAAACTTAGGTGCATTGTGTGCATGTGTGTATGAAAGAGAGAGAGAGAGAGAGAAGCTTCTTTTTAATAATTGCAACCTTCTAACAGAGGTTATATGTAGACTTATTAATTGTTTTTGCTGTTTATCTTCAACTTACCTCTGGTTAATTATACTTTTGGCTAACGGTATTTTTGCAGTAACCATAGCATCATTTTCTTATGCATAACAAATCCAGGATTACATTATCTAATTTGCCTTTCTTTTCAAACGTAGTTATGTGTGAAATTTGAGGGAAATTTGGCTGTTTTTTTTAGTAGGTCAAGCAATTACATAGGGAATCCTTTGTTGGCTTGTTTAAGCTTACTGTTGAAATACATATTAATATGTATTATTGACTATACCTCTACCATGTTCACCACTCACTGCATTTAACTTCTATCTCCATCTCTATCCATTTGTTATTTTCCTTCATGCACTTATGAACTTATTTACCTACCCATGCTGCTTTTCATCTTCCTGTAACTTGTGGGTGTGCCCTGACATATCATTGCCACCATCTTTCTTTTCCACATAGCTTCTTACCACAGCCACAAATCTAGTTCCCAAAATTTTATTTGCTATCACATATTTTTCTTCCTGTCTGATGAATTCCCTCCAAGGAATCTCTGTAAAACACCAATCTAAAATTCCACCAAGTTTTTTTCCATAACCAATTTACTTCTGCAAACTGCAAAAAAACTCTCTGCCATGGAACATACCTCTAATCCTCAAAAGTAAAATATCTTTGAAATTTAAATATTCATATTTCTTAACCTATTGCATGTCAGTGGTTTTTAAAGCCCAGTTTAAAGTGAACTCTACTATTAGTATTTGAATAAAGAGCATTGAAGAAAGAAAAGTAAAAAAAAAAACAAGAATCATCTTCGTTGATGTGTTCGAGTTTCTGTGACACTCATAAATTGGAAATGTCGATGGCTGGGTGCTGATTTTTTCTCAGTTGTTTACTAGTGATAATATCTAACATTAGTTTTAATCTCCAAGTGAGACTACTTCCATTATTAGAGTCTCTTGACTGCAGTTTAGTTCAGCGCGATATTTCTCTGGTGTTCTAGTCCCAGAGGTTGGTGTCAACTGGAAAATATAGATCCTCATCACCTAATCACCTCATCACATCATCTTTCCCCCATCTTTCTCATGTCTCTCTCTCTTTGTATCACACATAAAATGTTAAGTCTACAGTCGTGTTTGTTTCGTTGCATTACTGAAAGAGAATATATGCATATATTTTACGAGATAACACCGGAAAATATGTGTGAGCGCTGGTGAAAGAAACAAAGAGTGTTTATGTTCAATAACCATACTCCCCACCACACACACATACGTATACACTTACACACACATTCACATCTGTTAATCAATAAATATTTATCAGATGCAAGTATGAACAATGGTTATATGTTTGACTTCTTTTTTATTATCAGATATTCTTCTGTGTGACTAAGGAAGGAAGTGGGGGAAAGAAAATGTTAGTTTGTGGTATTTATGCCTTTCCCAAGGATATTAATGGCATAAATTTGAAGTAAAATAGTTCAAAAGAACAATTGAGACTAGTTTGTCAAATCTAAACCATGAAAATTTCACGTGTCTATGTATGTGTATGTATCTATGCATGTGTGGGCTTGTCTTTGCTTTGACCCTGTATTTTGTTTGTTTGAGCAAAACTTACAGATACAAAAAAAGGTACTGAATACCTCAGGGAGTAGAGTATGTTATGGTCTTCAATCAGTTACTTGTTTAGAGAATATAATCCATTTCTGTCGATATGACAATCTGGTAACAACAGGTTAATGTATGCACATATATCATCTATCTATCTATCTATCTATCTATCTATCTATCTATCTATCTATCTATCTATCTATCTATCCATCCATCCATCCAAAACATACACACACAATATTATAATATTTTAAAGTTATGAAACAGTACCTGTCTTTAACTATGTGTTATAACAAATCTACTTTAGCGCGTTTTTCTTTGTTCATGAAACAACTTACAAATTATGTTGTGTTGTTGGTGCATCAGATAAAATGCCTTATTTATTTATTTGCTTTTTCACCTCTACATTTCGAGCTTAAATCCCAGAGGTCGATAAAATAAAGGACTAGTTAAATAAAGGGGTCTGTGATATCAGTTTATCCTCACTCCTCAAAATTGATGGCCTTGTGTCTAAATCAGAAACTATTGTTGTTATTGTTATATATTCATTTGTCACTGGTGATTCTTGAACAGCTACTCGGTTTCTGTGTGTAGTCCATGCAGCAAAAAGATTCTTTTTCTTGTTACATGAAATATGACACAAAGCAAGAAACTTAAAATTGCTGGTTGAGAGAATCATCAGCTTTAAGTGAATGAATAAAGTGCATTATATGTATTGAGGATATTTTCTCTTGTTTATACTTCAAGCACCTCTTTCCCTCCCTCTGTGTGTATGAATGTGTGTGCACATGTATATATTTATGTATGTTGTATGTGTGTGAGAGAGGTAGAATACATATTTCTATTGTTCATTAATATCTAATTTCATGTACCCTTTTTATGTAATCCCATATTCTCTCAACAGATTGCATTTCACATTTCTTATAGAACATAACTCTCAGAAGGCTCCCAATACAATTGTTCTGTAAAACAATACTTTGTGTCTTATAAATAACAAAGAAAATTTTTTTAAATAGTTTTGAAATTGGCTGTTCTAGAAAATTTAGCACAATCTCTACTGCCGAAATTAAGCTGAGCCTGTCACCGACAGCAAAAGTTTAGTCAATTCCCATTACTAAGATTTGCCTAAACTCAATTTTAAAAATAGCTAGTCTTCAAGGTGTAAAACAGAATATTGAGTTATTATTTTCTGAAGATTATGTTTCAAAGTGTAGTAAACCACCCCCACTATATTTCTCAAATGGATATATACTTGCATCTTACTGTATAATTTATCTAACTTTTTATAAGATGATCAGGCTGGTTTATTGAACAACTATCCTTGTGCTAGTAAAGAGAAAGAATTTATCTCTATGTGTTATTCTTTAGCGTGGCCGTTTTCGTGCGGGTGACACGTAAAAGCACCCACTACACTCTCTGAGTGGTTGGCGTTAGGAAGGGCATCCAGCTGTAGAAACTCTGCCAAATCAGACTGGAGCCTGGTGTTGCCATCCGGTTTCACCAGTCCTCAGTCAAATCGTCCAACCCATGCTAGCATGGAAAGCGGACGTTAAACGATGATGATGATGATGATGATGATTGAGATTTGGATAATTTTTTACTTTTTACAAAGAATTCTGAGTTTCAATACTGTTATTCTATTGGTATATACATAATGAAAATAGTGCTACTTCTGTTGTAGAAGCAGCAGCATGCTTCATCTCCAAAGGGTTACTGGACTGGATCTATCAAGGACATATGTACACATACATATACACGTGACGCATTGAGAGAGCCTTACAAAGTCTCTTATTTTGTTGAAATAAAAGTAGTAACCAAATCTACCTTGAATCACTCTACCATATTAAAAAGAAAGCTGTTAGATGAGATACTGCATCATCATCATATATTCACCTTCCCTGCTTGCATGGGTCAGACAGAATTTGTTGAGGCAGCTTTTTCTATGATCAGATGCTCTTCCTGTTGCTAATCCTCACCTATTTTCTAAGTTAGAGAATATTTCTGATGGCCAAACAATGGCTAAAAATAAGCTATTATTATGACTCAAACACCTTTGTTCGTTTATCTCCTCAAAGGAGGTTAACCCAAACATAAACAACAATAACATTAATAACACATACACACAGACATATTGTAGTAAAACCGATGAGTATTAGACTATCTGATCAAAGACAGCCTGTTCAAATATGCTGCAGTTAAAACTTTCATCTTCATTGTACCGTATCAGCTAGCTGATGGTAATAGATACTAGGAGAAGCTCTGTAAAATTGTTCACTTTTTCTTCTGATCACAAAAGGTCAAACTATCACTTTCATCATATGACTGGGATAGATGCTTTTTTTTTTTTTCAACATTAGTCAGGAGGTGAAGGGCTTCAGAGACAGGTATAGGGAAAGGAAAGTATCATCAATCAGGAGACTAGCCCAAAAGATTGAAATAGTGAACTCCAGTAAAGGAGTGTAAGGTGCAATGTAGTGGTGTTAAATTGGGCAGCATATTAAACCTTACTACCCAAGGCTGATGTATAACTAATTGTTTGATTGAGCATTCCTTACCTTGCATGGGTGCTGGTGCCATGTAAAAAGCACCTGTGCTGGTGTTGTGTAAATGCACCCATTACACTTTGTAAAGTGGTTGTTGTTAGGAAGGGCATCCATTCATAGAAACCATGCCAAAAGAGACACAGAGCCTGGGCAGCTCTTCAGCTGATCAGCTTCTGTCAAACTATCCAACCCATGCCAGCATGGAAAACGGACATTAGATGATGATGATGATGATGACAGTTGCAATGGCTGAGAATTTATTCAAAGAAGTTTGAAGACCTAATGCAGTGTTTCGTCTTTAAAGAAGCAAGTGGTTGATGTTGCCACTGTTTTAGGCATGTATTTGTGCCTTTGCATTTGGAAATATGTTTTTAGTTTATTTTTTGCCTCTTACTTGTTTGTCGTTGGACTGTGGCCATGCAGGGGCATTGTTTTGAAGTGCTCCGTCAAACAAACTAACCTCAGTAATTTTTCATCTTTTTAAAATCTGGTACTTATTCTGTTGGTCTCATTTGCTGAGACGCTAAGTTTGTTCACAGACATGTAAATGAACCCATATCAGTTGTTAAGCAGTGGCAGGGAGAAATACATACGCAAAGATGCACATGCATGCACACATAAAAAACAGACACACGCACGCACTCACATGCGGTTTCAGTCTAACAAATTCACTTACAAGGCAGGGATATAGTAGAAAACACTTGCACATGGCTCAGGACTATAGTAGAAGATACTTACATATGTATCAGGGCTATTACTCCTGTGAGAACAATTCCCCCGACGGCAGCTACCCCCAAGGAAAATTACCCCCTTTGGTTAATTACCTCCTCTCCAATATATTAAGAAGTTTTTAAATCATCGTCTTGGGTGTGGTTATTGTCCATGGGGAGTAAATGTCCTAGACTCCTTATATAAACGAAAATACTACATATTTTATCTTTTATCTTTTACTTGTTTCAGTCATTCGAATACAGCCATGCTGGAGCACTGCTTTGAAGGGTTTTAGTCAAACAAATTGATCCAAGGACATTTTTTCTTAGGCCTGGTACTTATTCTATTGCCAAACTGTTAAGGTATGGTGATGTAAACACACCAATACAAGTTGTCAAGTGATGGGGGGGG